>NC_056484.1:7230860-7530860 GCF_008729295.1 Plectropomus leopardus
TTAAAGTCACCACAAATGAAGATTGGTTTGTGACTCATTTTAGAAAACATTTCCTCCATCGAGTAGTTAAAGACCTCAATACTAGAGTCCGGAGCTGTATATATACAACTAATAATTACATTTTTATGCTTTTCTCTGTGAATTTCCACTGTTATGCATTCCAGTATGTTGTCAATTACTGTTGTCATACTTTTCAGTACATTGAATTACAAGGCCCTCTCCACATATATGGCCACTCCCCCTCCACCTTTGTTTTGTCTATTTATGAAACTGAATTCATAGCCCTCCAGCTCAAAGTTCGTGCCTTTATCGTTATTTATCCAAGTTTCAGAAATTGCAATGATACTGAACGGTTGTGAAAACTGATGTAGATATTCCCTGATGAGATTGAAATTTGCATACATGCTTCTGCTATTGAAGTGGATAATTGAGAATTTGCCATCTGATTTTATGCTCCGACTGTTCGTCAGTGTAGCAGTAGCAGTTGCTGTCAATGGAAGAGAAGAAATTATTGTCAGGGTCTATATCATATTCCAAATCCTGTGTTTTGTAATCAGTGTATTCAAATGTTTTTAGTTTCAGCAGGTCCTGTTCCTTAATCCTCTGAGAAGAGATGTAGAGGAGTGTAATCGTTCAGTGCAAATCATGGTTGTGAGTGTGGATGTGTTTTACCTGATATAAGGTCCAGTTCATGATGGTCACTTTTAACTTTACGGTTTCTCCCACTTCATGTTGGTCACTGATACTTTTCCAGCTCCTCAATATTTTGATAACCAATACTTTGGCCACCTCGGGGTTTCCGTCTGCCATGTGGGGAGTTCCCTGACACTGAACCTAAAGGGGAGATTCACACCCGAGAGTTATGAAAGCCATTACTGATGCAGTAACTCAAGTGTCAATTGTTGTAAAACTCCTGAAGAAAGATATTGAGATGGTATTAAAATGAACTCCATCCTGCTTCTACTCCTTTTAGGAAAGGTTATTGAAGCACAATAACTCCTCTTTAAAAACCTCTTTTATTGTGTCTTCATAATGTACACATTTCAGCCACTCCATTGTAATAAATTTATTTACGATCCATACTTTTGCTGTTAAAGTTTGACGAAGCTTTTGGGCACAGCCACCGTATCTCTGATAGTCAAGCCACAACTGAAAATGCAATTGATATTCAAGGAGCTTCTCCCTGTCTTCTGGTGATCAGTTGGAACCTCTAGTCGCTTTGCCCAAAATCAATAAAGGTGATTACGACTGCCAAAGAACTGATAAGAACTGATTAATGGTGATGACCAGATGAGCAACTCCAGTTTGTGACTTACTACTGCTCGACATCACAATGCGGACAGCTCAGGAGTACATCGACTCTGACAGAGGGGTTTGCACCAGGTCAATCAAGTACTTCCACTGCCCTCCAGACCACCCAGCTGACACATTGATACATGTGGTAATGATAAGCCAGGCTGTGGTTAATGTTGATGTAATGTTAAAAAACCACTAACATACAATGACACCACCCTGACAGACAGCCAGCGAACCATCACAACAGCTATGTTTATACTGAAGGGACTTGTGCTACTGCAGCATCCACAAAATAAAATCAGAATATACACAACACCTAATGAAGAGCTAGATAACACTGCCACTGATGACAGATCGTAATTTGAGCCAAATCTCAAGGTGCCACTAAGTATAATGAGAGAAAGATCCCTCTACAGGTTGTCATTCCTAAGCTGGCAGATGCTTGTTATGGTGGCTCAGTTTGGCGCAGTAGCCAAAAAGTGTATTAAAGGAATGTTATTAAAGGTAAAATTATTAAAACAGACCAGGGATGATATATACCACACTGGATTTTGTTTGTTTGTTTCAACATTTATCATTATTTATTTCTTTTATAGCATGATTTATAACAACTTTTATGGAATACTATGACTTTTATTTACTTTTTTATTTAGTGGCACACTACACTATCGTTTTTTTAGTTTTTGATGGCATACTATGAGATTTTAAATGACTACTATATTTTTCATGAAATTTTAGACATTTCAATGATTTTTTAAAAATTTCTGTCATATTATTTTTATTTTTATATGACATTATTTTATTTTAATGACATGAAGTTTGGTATGACATTTATATTGCATCCTCTACTATGACATTTTTTATGACATCTTTATGGCAGACTATACTTAACTTTCTTTAAGACAGAGCTATCATTTTTTATGACATGATACTATGACATTTTCTTGTACAATACTGTACTTTTTGGGAAAAGGCACACTATACTTTGACAGTTTTATGGCATACAATACTACGACATTTTTAGTGACAATTTGGTGGCATACTACACCATGACATTTTTTAGGACATTGACAAAAAGAGATATACAGTGGCTATTAAGACCTCACGAATTTAAATTTCAAGATATTTAACCCCATTCAAGGCCTGCTGCTTGTATAAATAACTGAATTAAGGATTTTTAAGACTATTAAGGACCTGCAGACACCCTGTAAAAGCTGAACATACATATGGGATTTGGAGGGATATGAATTTAATATGTATATTCAATACTTGATTTGCATAAATGCTCAGGATTTATGCTGGCTCAGAAATACAGTGTAACTAAACTATAGGACGTTCCACATATAAACTGTATAAAGAGTTTACGCTCCACTATAATCCTGGATTTACTGCCAGATTTGCACTACTGGTAGTTCTTTTACACACTATCCCCATCTCATACCAAGTCTTATAAAAAAAAATGAATAAATAAATAAAAAATCAAATATGTGTGGAAGAAAGGATGAGCACCCCTGGCTGAGTGTTTATTAAACTCCAGAGGACTGACATTTACAGTGAGCCTCTGAAAGGCTGAACAAGCATTCGTCATGAGCTATAAACCGCTGAATGAAAGGGCTCACAATCTACGGTCACAATCTGCAGCCAATAGAAACGACCGCTGGGCCGTTTTCTGCAATTGGAGGGGAAAAGATGGCGGCTGCGGTGCATTGGTTTGCTGGTGATTTACTACCAATCTGCAATTTGGTGCATTCTGTTGAAAACTGACAAAACATTTTATTGTTTGTAAAGAGTAGACCACAGCAGTATGAGAGCAGGAGGTAATTCAAGGCATTATTTCTGGAAGACTAGACCAGGAGTGGCGAGTGGTGCAGTGGCTGCTGTATTTAGGCTTCCTAAAGCTCCAACAGCTTGATTTTATTTCTACTGCTGGCAGAGGTTGAGGCAAAGGACTTAAATTAGCACAAAGCGGGACGATGAGATGGGGACAGAACAATGACGGACGAAAGAAACACATGAAGAACACTGCAGATATTTTGCTCTGTTAAAACAAAAATAATAATTGGCAAAAAGAAATCAAAGACATTAATGTCTTAAATTTCTGTCTGTAGTGAAGTGTAAGACAGGAAGAGTACATGCTTTGTTTCGTTATCAGACTGTGGGAGAGGGCCAAAGTTCCAGATGGTGTGTGCTGCCCACGGCTACCGGCTAAATGAGACGACTATGTAAAAACTGCTCATGTAACAATCACAATATTATCTGGCGTTCGTTCAACAGGGACAGCTTCAAACAGAGAACTAATGAACCCATTTGGGGGCAAAAGTGCAGGCTTGTGATCACAATGAGATTCTGGTTCTCACTGTTTATCCTGCGTACACACTCAAATCCACACTGAATACACAAACGACAAGAAACGGAGGAAGGATCTGCGCTGAGAAACTATTTTACATAAAGTCAATTTGCAGAATTTGGTAAATAGCTGGCAGAACACAAAACATTTCTTTGCACCTAGCACAGCGCTCACATCATCATAACGAACTGAAATCATCCAAAATGGAACTGACTTGCTGAAAAGTGGGTGATAGAGGAACAAACTACCTCTGCAAAAGACTTTAACAAAAGGTGTGGACACAAACACACACACACAGATACACACCCTACTGGGCTTAGCTCAGGATGTGCAAACTGATAAAGCTGGACACAGTGAGGAGAGTGAGCCAAATAATAAAACTCTCTCTCTTATACACCGGAGAACACACATTCACAGAAGACTCTGGCAGAGTTTATCTCTGCAAGGTACAAAGAAGCAACTTGGACAAAACAAACCTGCACTGTCCTCCAAAAGTAACATTCACAAAAACAGCCTCAAAGTGTTGCTGTCTGTTTTTACGGGTAGTGAAGGAGCGGCTGGATCAGTCTGAAAAACATGTTTCCTTCCAGGGCTACAAAATGAACGAAATATTAATCTTGATCACGATTTTGTCTTCCCAGAATTAATTGAACATGACTGAATGTGATACTGATGTTTAAACGCATGCTGCAAAAAAGCTGCACCGATCAGCCAAAAAAACTGAAACTAGCAGCTGGTAAAGTGGATGATGCCATTTATCTCGTTACAATGCAATGTTCTGCTGGGAACATAGATGCAGAGATGCATTCTCTAAAACAACCACTGATACTCCTTACCGGTTCTTTTTCATCACTATATAACAGCTTTTTAAAATATATATTATTTTCAAGAATAATGACAACAAAACAGGATTAGAACAGAATATTTAAATATAACTAAGGGACTGTTTGCTATTTATGAGAGGGGAAGGGAAAAAGGGGATGGCAGGTCAAATATTTTTTTGAGCACTGGGGAAGGAACGTATGTTTTTTTTATGGCTTAGGGGAGAGGCATACATTTTTTAAATTTAACATTACAAACTGTGTTGAAAAACCATGATGGAATAATCGTATTAAATTCCAATCAATTGCACAGATATATCTAAAAAAAAAAGTGGCCACTGAGTGTACAATCAGACCTAAAACTTAAAAAAAAAGTATAATAAATAGAGCCACGACAACAACTCCATTTAAACTAACGCAGATTTGGTAAAAATAGAGTTGAAGCGGAGGCTGTTGGTCGAGATAGAAAATAACGTCACATTTGCGTCGAGTTTTTATTCACTTAATTTGCACATTTGTACAGAAAGCCAGCATCAAACAGAATTTAAATCTGTGTTTGTTAGCTTTGGCCTGCTTAGAGTGCCAAATGGGCAGAGGATAAGCATGTAGGTTAAGTGCCACAGCAGAATGAGATTTGACAGCACAGCAAAAGGCTCAGAGGAAGCGTTTTACATAACGGCAATTTGCTACATGTGCCGCTGAATGCAGAAGCGTCTCTCTTGTAAGGCGGGTGATGTTAAAGCGTGTGGGAGAGCTGTACGGTGATCTACCCTGGAGAACACAAAAACTACAACTGGCATGACTGCGATAAGAGCTGACGGGCTCTTGCTAACATCCTGGCCGGCATATCTGAGCCGAGTTTGACGTCTGCTCCCAGAACACCTAAAGCTGAGACGACACTGCGGGCTCATAGAGAGCCGTCTCCCAACGGTGAACCCAAGATGACAGCGGCAAAGCCAAGCAGTCACACAAAGCTGCTTATGTCACCTTTTGCAGTACACAAGACTCAGCACAGCAGAGATCACAAACTCATCTTTTACGCAATGAAGAATTAAGAAGAACATGAGATGAGGAAGACGAGGAAAAATCTAGCTGCACGAAGAAAGATGTTTATGTAAAGAAACCACTCATATTTATTTACCTGAAATCACAAAGTGGAGCTGCAAAAGAAAAGAGCTCCATACTTCTCATACAGTTTATTATTTTACTTTGTCATGATGTTGGTTTACTCCAAATTAAAAAAGCCAAAAACAAACACAGCTATGGGGACTGCAAATTAGCTTCAGCATCTGTTGCATACACCTTTTCTTTGCAACATTTAAATATAATGCACCTGTTATATAAACAAATACTGTCTCTCCTAAGAGGACAATGAATGAGATGTCAAATTGATGACTGAAATATAAACTGCCTCTGTCACCCCCTTGTTATAGAGCATTACAAATCATCCAGGTTGGTAAACATGCTGAAAGCATAATGTGCGTTTAGACTACTAAGGGGGCGGAACAGGACTTCAGTAAAGCCAAAACAAAATCATAAATAGTTGAGTGCTGTAGTTCAGTAACAAGTTTCCCAGTTAGATGTTGTATCAGGATACCATTTCCCATCATGTTTACTTGTCATCACTGTTGCTTCATGAATTATCACAAATAAGGGTCCTTATGAGAACAGTTTTGACAAAAGCTATTTTTCTGGGTATAAAATACCCTGATCTATTGGCCCATAAGGCATGACTTATGGGACTGAAGCGTGCCCAAGCAGATTTTTTTAAAAAAGTAAAATGTGTTCATTAAAAGACAGCGGTGTTGATCACCTCATCTTAAAAATAAATATGCTTATATTCCAAAAATGTTCAACTGTTCTTCTAAGACTGAATCAAATGAAGACATGGGATAAATCACTAGAAATGCCCTCACTCTCTGCTAAAATACACTGGATGCATTTACTGATTTTCCTGATTGTAGGTTTAGAGGAGCCACTGATTGCACCACTAACCAGTACAGTAGAGGTCAGAGAGGCCACACAGTAAGCTGTCTTCAGCAGTGCTTACTATATATTCAAACACAATGACACATTAAGGCGCTCTATTTAATGAGCTCTGTTCTTGAGCAAGTTTGCTTGAATGGGCAGAGGAGCTCCTCAGACTGGAGTCATTAAGCCAAATTAAGCCATCTGCCATCATGAGCGGTTACATCTCATAACGAGACTGAAAAACCGTCACCGACTTTCATCCCATCTATATCCTCAAAGTCAAAAACCAGCATGAAGTCTAGTTGCTGTTGTGCGTGTTGCTGTTTTTAGCAGCACCACAAATGAGTAAACAAATGTTTTCAGAGATAAGCAGATAAACTGCACGAATGCGCAGACACAGAAGCTTCCTGAGGCTAAACAGACTGTGAGCCCACACAGCTCATCAGCCCGCTCCAGTCACGCGGCTCCAGCTCTGTCTGCCTTCATTTCAGCTCGGCAGCGGCAGCACTAATTGTTTGGGACAACCAATGTTTAATGCTAAATGGTGCAAGAGAGCTGGCACAAGTAAGCACAATAATGGCTTCCTTATAAAGCCGTGTTAAAAATGACTCAGTTTGTTGCTTGGTCAAACTTAAAGGTTGTTTACCAATCTATCCCCCTCCTCCCCACACCCATTTCACCTTTACTGGCTCTGTAAATTGGAGCTCAAGTTTGGACACGAAATTTGTAACTCAGGAACTCACTTTATTATATTTAAGTGGGTTCTGTATGAGAAAAAAAAAAGTTTATATGCTCCAAAATAGGGCATCGAAATAAGTAAAGTTTTGGTGTTCGTTCTGAAACGCAAGAATCGTATCAGCACTTTCAGCCCTCAATGTGAATGATTATACACAAAAATAGCTTCCACTCACTGATGTTGGCTCATATTTAACAAAAGAAAAAAGAGAAAGGTCACTCAATAAATATAGCCAAGACAGAAGCAGCACTAACACTCGATACCATAAAAACAAGACTGCGCAGTGTTGTGAGGAGCAGAGAGACTCTTTAGGCACACAACTTGAGATAAAATTAACGACGAGAGTAGAAATCTGCCCCACAACAAAACAACCTCAAACGGCAGCTCCCTCAAAGCTGTAAACCAAACAAACAAGAGTCTGATCTGCACCACCAAGAGACAAAACAAGCTCCATTGAAAATGTGCTTTAATGAATTCAGAATTTCACCTTCAACATCCAAGCTGAAAGTTTACTTGAGCTCACACCAGAGTGTGTTTCTTTTCTCCATAAGACATCGTCATAAAAGCTGCCAGTGTGCCTTCAGTCAGTGGAGTCACTCCAATAAGAGTCTCTTATGGCACCAGAGGGCTACTGCACAAAACCTAGATAGCAGATTAAGCCAGGATTTTCCAGGTGTCGAGGCTGAATAGACTTGACTCCCGACCAGGCCAATTTGTTTAATCCCGGTGCCTCATTTGTTCAGTCAGCTGTCTCTCTGATCAGAAATAAATATGTTTTATAATTATTCCATGGTCTTTTTTTCCATGGTCTTTATTTTTATTCACTTTTATTAGCCTGCATTAAAATACTCTGTAATTCATTAAAGCAGGCTGACTGTTATCACTTTCATTGTACACTGAGGGAGATTTAAAACAATATCATTGTCCGCTGCACTATACCATCAACAAATTTATGTATTTCTCTCATTACTTCCACATTAACTCACTGTCTTCTGTGAAGTTTTTTCTGTTTGATTATAACGTCCATATTTCCCTTTTTTGCACATTATATACCTGCACATACATTTCCATGAGAAGCTGCTGCTCAACTGCTGCACATGTTTTCTCCATGTCTGCATCACGACAATCTGTGATCGACACATGTGGTCTACTCATGACAGCCGTGAACGTGCATTTATCCAGAATACTTACACCTGGCTTGACATAGTCGCACCTTCTCGTCCTGGCTTAGCAAACGTGCAACGGATTAAGCCAGGAGTCACTGATGAGACTAGGTCAAGCCACGTGTTTTTCCCTTATCCTGGATTTCTAAATTCTAGTTTTGTGCAGTAGCCCCCAGGAACAAAAGCTTGGCTAAATCAATTCTAGCTTTCTAAATAATAGGATTTAAATATCCCATGATAGTAAACGCACCACATGAGGGTTTATTCCAAAAGGGAAAGTCCATACTACTTTACAAGCCGAATCCTTGTCAACCAAAGAGATCCTTCACATAGAAAACGACATCTTCTTAGTTTCTTGAACCCTCTAGGACCAATCACACCCTGTTTAACTCATTGAGCTTTTAAACCAAAACCACAAGTTCCTTGTATTCCTCAAATTATTTGTTTAAACAATTGTCTCTCTTATTTTTTTTAATGCATAAATAACATTGTGAAATGACACTGGCTATATTGTTTTGTTTTTCAAATGACTCAATGTGACCTCTAACTTTAACATCCTTCTGATCATAGCTGTCGCCTTTGGAGACTTAAAGTTCACATGCTCTTAAATGTTCAGAGTTTTTATCCATCCCTCCAAAGCTCTTTATGTAAATAACTATATGATGGAGATGTTTAAGGGCTCACATTTGATATTGAAGACACATGCTGTAAAACATTAGGGGTAGCATCTTGGGACCTTATAATCTGATCAGGACACAATATGCATATTTTAGCCTTAATGCTGGTAAGATAAAACTCACCGTCATTCCACTCAGCCTTAAGAGGCTTTTAAAACTGCAGCTGAACTTTAGGTGGCCTGCACTTTCCCTCTCGTCACGAATCTTGTTCACGGGTACAAAACCAGATTAAAGCATAATGCTCTGTCTAAAGTAGTTTGTGTCTGCGTGCATGTATTTCAGGTTTATCTGTTGGGAGCAGCACCTTGCTTCATCCTAAAAACTGCTGCTGTTAAGGTTTAAATGACTCCAGCCTCACAATTCTTGAACACATCTGTGCTTAAATGCTTGGATGAGTGACAGAGACTGAGTGATTGAAGAGGCAGCAGCGATACAAAGGGGACAAATGAGTTGTCAAGCAAGACACTTTGATTGTCTGCCTCAAAATGATGTTGTATAATGTGTAATTGCAGGGTGGCCAAGTGGTTTTGAGAAACTGTTTTGTAAGCAGAAGCGTTTTCCTGCAAACAGCCGGTATATGCAAACACATCATCAACAGGTTTGAAGTGCCCTTGAGCAAGACAATGGACCTTTTCCCTCTGAATAAATGTCTACTTACTGCTGCTTTCATAACACCTCATCCAACACTCGGTATACTACAGGCTCTAATAGGAGAAAAAACACAAAGCTAAACAGGAATATAAAATAGAAATACTGTGAAACGAGTGCAAATTTGCAAAAGCTGTGACCATGTATGTGCATGCATCCATATGTTACGCATTTACTTACTTTGCTAACACTTACTAGTATAATGACGCCTCCCTCAACAACTGGTCTCCATCCCACTGTACATTTTGTCTCAGCAAGGCAGTTTTTCCTACAGGGAGAGAGGACATAAACACAATCAGATTTGCACACAGCCAAAGACACAAAGTGTGCAGAATGAAAGTAGGACTGGACAAATAATCACATCTGTGTTCTCAGGCCTTCAATAAAATCCAGCAAATCGTTTCATATTACCGTTAATATTTAAATTTAAAAAAGCTGACATTAATTCACCCTCTCCCTCTCTTCTAGATAATCACAGTCTCAATAAAATTTATAAAAAGGATCAAATGAAATTCTAATTTACATAAAGTTCTGCACAATGGCAGACTTTAAATTGTTTGAATAAAAATAATTCAAGGGGTCAGTGGGCCATTTTTTTTCACAGCACACATTTGGTCTTTTGCACTCATTGATGCCTTCCAGCTGGTGAAGGGGTAGGCCATCTCCCCCTCCTCCTTCCCTCCCTTTCTTCCTGTGGTTTGTCAGTGAGGGTGCCACTGGTCTGACTGAGTGAGCTACTGGACAAGGCGAGACACAGGTGCCCACAGCATCTGCTCTCTCTGGGCCCTATTCCATTTCAATTTCCACTTAAATCCTATATCTCGCACCCTGACTAGTTTACACAGCAGCAACTAGAGTCTACGTTTTCTGACATTTCTCCATCCCTGCTCTGTGTGACGTAGCCACCGTTTCCCAAATCGACCCCAAACCATCTGGGCAGACGGGTGAGGGAAGGTGAAGCAGCTATGGAGAAATGGGAAGCGGCCCAACGTGGAACGACTTCTGGCCCTCAGCCCTGTGGCTCCACGAGGGAAAGCAATAAAGGTGGTGCGCAGCTGAGCCAACAGCTGACAGGAACAGGAACCAGTGTTTGGCCAAGGTCAGGAGAATACACACACACACACATACACACACACACACACACACACACACACACACACACACGGAGTGAGGATGTAACAACAAAACAGGGTCAAAAGACACAGGGGAATGATAATGTGGCAACCCAATACTCCAGGGGTGTCAGAGAGCAGACGGACAACACTAACGTGTGTGTGTGTGATGAGTTGTGTGTGAGTGCTGGCAACAGAGAGAGAACTGTAACCAGTGTAGCTGCTATTGTTGGCAGGCGTCACCGCCAGGCCTGGTACCAGGTAGAGATCACTCTCTCTCACACACACACACACACACGGTAGATAAGGTCTTTCTCAGTGTGCATGGGAATAATAAAGATGTATCATTAAGAATAATTCTTTATGCAAATTAGCACAAAGAAGATTGGCTGTAAAGCCCAACAGGCAGATACACTCACAGATATTAGTTTAGTGAAAATATATCTGCAAAGCCGAGATGTTTAAAAAAAAAATGCAACAGAGAAATGCCAAAAATCCGTCTGTAGTAATTTATGTTATGTACCGTATTGCCAACAAATTTCCAACTGTTTAAATTAATATCCTTGGTCACAATTCTTTAATAACCAATTTTAAGGAATTTAAGACAAAAAATTATTAGTAGCTACTATTAGTCAATTAATAGATTAATCAATCAATAGAAAAGTAGAGCTGGCCCTGAATATTCAGCTATTCCTTTGCCAGGTAGATATTCTGTTTTTAATATTGGAATTTAGATATTCAGTCTTTTTGTTTTTTAAGAACATACAGAAATTAGGGGATTCAAAACACACTGTAAGTGACAATAACTATGATATTTAAAAAGTTAAATATTGATTTCATGTTACTAATACAAATACGATAATATCATGTAAATAATTCAGGACCTGTTTACATTCTCTCTTTGTCCCCCTCTTCACCTCACCTTCACTATATTTTCTGACATTTCATACACAAAACAATCAATGAAGAGAATACCTGACACACTCATCTACTATACTTAAGGAAAGAAGGAAATTAAAAAAAGGCAAAAAGGGAATTCCTGCAAAAAAGTTAATACCTCTGCTTTAATTTATTTTTAAAAGTGTTGACGTTTCGGTCACGAGGACTTTTTTCAAGCTTAATCAATTATGAAAATAATAATTAGTTCAACTGTTAGAAGATCAGTCTGACTTTTATAGCTGTTAGAAGTAGCTAATTAATTTGCCAGTTAGTGAAACTATATATACATTTTAAAGACGTATGTGTTCAGTAGGAAGCAGTGCCACAGACAGGGTGGGGAAGTTGGAAATTGCTTAAAGACAGACAAACAAATTGTGTGTTTGGCTATTGTCATGGGACATTTTTTGACTATAGGAAAATAGAGAGTTAAACCAGTGTAATAATTAATTGAAAAAGGAACCAACACATTAACCAATGTCTAGAATAATTGTTATTTGTAGCCGTATTACACCACAAACATTGATTTAATCACTACTGCTCAAACAAAGTCACACATTACTCCTACCAACCCAGCACAAACTGACAAGTCACACCTCTCTCTCCCTGACAGCGTACATGTGTGACTGTATTTAAGCCCACCGTCCCTCACTTTTTTTCAAAATATGCGTGTGTGTGTGCGTGTGTCAGTGTGTTTGGCTGGCAACCCGAAAATCTGCATGCACAATTGCACGTCGCAGAGCCACGAGCTTGAGAAATAGCATGCAGTGAAAAATTAATGAGAGGAGAGAGGGAGAGCGGAGAAAATGAAAACAAAATGAAAGTCTTAGACAGCAGACGGAAAGCCGGAGGGGAGCTGAGTTCTTTTGAAACAGAACCTTTTAAAATCTCCTGGGAGTCCACGTGCGACTGCAGACCTCTCACTGGGAAAATAGAAAGGTTTAAATATCAACCTCGCATTAGCCTACACACCTAAACCGATACTGCTGGTAAATCAGGCTAATTAGGCTACAGAGCCTCTGAACTTTACATTTTCAATGGCTTTTTAAAGCTATCCAGGGTGCAATCTAAAAATCCAAAACGATTTCCTGATTTAATCTCTTAACATGACTTTGTTTTTTTTGTTGTTGTTGTTTGTTTGTTTTTGCTTTTATCATCAAAACAATTACGCATTATTAACTCAGCAGCGTCCTTCTGAAGGACAGAGAGAAGCTCTTTTTGGAGATTGTAAACATTGTACTGCCACTCACGAGAGCAGCGGCTGATTATTATTTAATATTCATTTAACACGGGAAGACATTTTCAGGAGTTCAAAGGACAAAGCCTCACCTCCTTTTACTCGGGGTCATGCCAAAGTGAATTAGTGCTTACAGTATGACAGACGTCAGAGGCTGCGGGAGGGAAACCCTGGCCCAGCTGCACCGAGAGGGGAAGGTGGTGTCAGTGGTGTGTAGACACACAGACAGCCAGATCACTGTAATTACTTCAGCAGCAGACAAAGATTAATTAAGCAAGAGAGAGCTGAATTAATGAAGTTAGCGCACACCTCAACCAGAGTTTAAAAAGTTCACACCATTCCCGTGGAGACTGCAGGGTGTGTAAATGCACGTGGTGACGGAGGTGCAAACAAAGACACGGAAACAAGTCATGGAAATCATTTGTTTTCCATTTTCAGTTATATGGCTCTTCTAAAGCAGTCTGCACAGGTGTAACTGTGATAAAAAGGAGATCAAGATTTTTCTCACACAGGCCTGTGGCTAACTGCATGCTTAAAACCAGACATCTAGGCTTTCTTCTTATGCAAATGTGAGTAATTGTAGCTTGAACATGATTAAACCCTCATGCAGCATTCATCCACCTATAAAAGACACCACCTAAATCTGGCACAATGTTTTCGCTCCTCTTTCAGATCATGGAAACATCCAGCACAGACGCCACTGAACGTATACCACCCGATATATAGGCTTCTGCAGCAGGAAACCGGGGCGCCTTTACATCACCCTCTAAATGGCAGTCTATAAATAGAAAGCACTGAAGTCTAACTGACAGCTGGCAACATTGCATTAGCATGTCATACGGCTGCTCCAAGTCTTGCACCGTGATTGGACCAGTTCCCGAATCTGACTGGCAGCCATGATGCTCTCCAGTGCCCAGAATGTCTAAAGACCCCGAGACAAATGGTTTCAAGTTTACTGTCAGAGGATAAGTAGGTGATGTCGTCCTGTTCTGGCCAGATAACAAGGCCTCTTGTTGTGTGCTGGAGCTCGTCGTTATTTTAAATCTAAATAAAGGACAGATTTACCAAAAGCATCCAGAGCTGCGGCTCCAGATGAAACAAGGATGGTGAGCTCATGACAGCCATATTTTACACTGAAAAAGGTCTTGTTACAAGGTCCGTTGGTGTTATTTTAGGCAAACTGAGGATTATTTTCCATTTTTCATGCAAGAGATGGTTTGACTGATTTCTAGAGACATTTGTGACCACTCTGATGTCCCGTCAACTGTCTTATGCAGGACCGGCTCTAGCCATTTTGGTGCCCTCGGCGAGGTGTCATTCAAACATACAGTAAATCCATTCTACTTCATGTAAAACAGCACTGTACAAACTTTATTCAATTTGACTAAGACCTGCATTTAGTTTGTAACAAGATGTAACTGTTATATTTAAGCAATATCACAGAAGAATAAGATACCAAAACTTTGAACCACTTGATAAAATCAAAAATGTGGCAATTGAGACACTTGAATGCAAACTGTGAAGTTTGTATAAAACATATTAACATATGTACTGGGCTTTAAATGGAGTATTTAAACCCCAGTACTATTTTCCCTGTAATTAGCATCAAATGAATGTAGTTCTTTCCAGGAAATTTCTGTCGTAATAAATCATTGGGATTTTCTGGTAACACTGTATTTAACAGGTCTATAATCTTCTGTGGGTGAAGTAACTAAATCCTCATAAAAACTCCCACAACAAGCCCTGATACTATAGTGAGGTTAACACTGCTACCATTTCCTCCTCCAGTCTAATGTGCGATCTACTGACGCTCACCTTCATTTTAGCCCTCCACACACATCTGTCATCACACAGAAATCTATTTAATTAAGCAATGACGAATCACACTTGAGATTTATCAATCACTGCTACAACACATAACTCATCTCAGAATTGGATCCCAGCCGTCACCCAGTGATACAGGTTTACTCAGCTGATGGATGTGGTGACAGGGTGGTGTTAAAAACATACATCAGCTACATTACCTCAGTAAATGTGAACACCTCATGACATCATGAACTGCAGCTCAGAGTGTCCTCCAGCCTGTGTGTGTAAATCAGAAGAGAGATGTCAGTATGTAGAATATATAAAAGTCTTGTGTCTGACCCCACAAGGCAAGTTATATATTCCCGCAGGCTGCTAGAACTGGCAACATTAAAATCACAATACTTGGTTTATGATCACTGATCATTCACTGACTCACTATACAGTAACACTGTTGCATACAAACACCATACACTGATGGTGACTTTAGCTGATAAACTACAACAAAACTCTCTATTTTCCATCTAAACCTGTGGTTATTTTTTTATAGAAATGTTCTAAAATCCTTGTAATGTCCTAAAATCCTTTAATCATCATAATTCCTAGAAATGTCCTAAATTTCTTGAAATGTCTTAAAATCCTAGAAATGTCCTAAAATCCTATAAACTTCCTAAAATCCAAGAATTGTCCTGAAAACCTATAAACATCCTACAAATGTCCTAAAATTCTAGAAATGCCTTCAAATCCTTGAAATGTCCTCTAATCCTATAAAAATCCTAAAATCCTAGAAATGTCTTTAAATCCAAGAAATGTCCTAAAATCCCTGAAAAAACCTAAAATCCTTTAATCATAATAAATCCTAGAAATGTCCTAAACTCCAAGAAATGTCCTGAAATCCTTGAGACATCCTAAAATCCTGTAAACATCCTAACATCATAATCATAATATAAATCCGAGAATTCTAGAAATGTCCTAAAATCCAACAAAATGCCCTGAAATCATAGAAATGTCCTAGATTACTATAAATGTCCTAAAATCCAACAAAATGTCCTGAAATTCTAGAAATGTCCTAGATTACTATAAATGTCCCAAAATCCAACAAAATGTCCTGAAATTCTAGAAATGTCCAGATTACTATAAATGTCCTAAAATCCAACAAAATGTCCTGAAATTCTAGAAATGTCCTAGGTTACTATAAATGCCCTAATAGCCAACAAAACCTTCCTTAAATCTTATAAATGTCCTGAAATCCTACAAACATCCTAAAATTCTAGAAACGTGATGAAATCCTCGAAATGTCCTCGGAAAAATCGTGGAGGCGTCCAATAATCCTAGAAAAGTCCTAAAATCCGAAAAACACCCTTAAACTCCTCGTAAGGGGCTGAGCGACATTATTATTTAGTCAGCTGACAGTTACGTGATTGGTGCTGCTGAAACCAAAAAATCCGTTTTAACGTTTCATTTTTCCAGAACCAGCGCACCGAAAGAGCATCAAAACATCACGCAGTAAAACTGTTATTGACTTTCTTTGATAATTCACAATAAAACTCTCTATTTTACATCCAAATCCTTCTAACTGTACAAGCAAAACAATAAACAAACCAAAAAAGTGGTGTAGTTAAAGTGCTGTCTTACCTTAAACCGGTGTATAAGCTCCACCACATCATTTAATTTGAAGACACATAACATTTTGTTATGACACTTCATCCTTTTGGCCACAGTTTAAAGAAGTATTTTGAGCACAAAAATGCTCTGAAAATGTGCTGAAGGCGTCTTCAGCCGCTGTCAACGTAGCCGGTTAGCTTTAGCTAGCATCAATGACAACTTCAGAGTAACGGCGATTGTCTCACGCTGTGTCGCTGTTTTGTTCCGCCGAGTTGTCTTCAAAATATGTCCCGCTCAGTAGTGTTGTTGCTGCTGTTGTTGTTTTCTCCCCTGGTGTCCAGTATTTTCCAGTAAATTAAAACCGTTTTCAGGCTTGTTTCTCCGGTAACCTGACTTGGGTTTTGGCTGGCACGCGTCATCAGGACTCCTCCTGAACGTGCGTTTATTACGTCCAATTGCGTCATGTTTCTCGCGTGCAGCAGCGCCCCCATGTGGCAGCCAGAGTATTACAATAACATACATTTATCAAAAGTATTTATCAGGAAAATCACTTATTAGTATGATTCTACACAGTGGAGCAGTCTTTCATTTTCGGCTTTAAGTATCAAGACAGCTACATTTTAACCCAACCATTCGTTTTAAATGTAGTGCATTACAAATAAAAACTATTATTATTATTATGTAGTGCATTACAAATAAAAAATATTATTATTATTATTATTATTATTATTCTAACCTATATTAAATATATAGTGCAAACAGATTCTGTTCAGCTATTTGACAGATTTGTAAGTATATATTTTGAGAAATACTGATGACTGTGAAAATAAATCTTTAATATATACTGTTAAATCATTGTAATTCATTGACTTTTATGATAAACTTTCTCAGTGAATTTCATATACACAGATCTAAATTTGACAAATCACCCTCCTGTTTGAAAGTTGTTTTTTCATAGATTTTCTTAAGTCTTATGCAGATGTAATGTCAATGCCATCTCTTTGTCCGTCTATTGTTTAATTTCACCTGTTTTTGCTGTCAGTTTTGACAATACTGGGTTTCTATGTTGTCTGACTATTTAGTTTTTTTTAAAGTAAAAAAAGCTGTGTTATTTAATTTTTTAATGAAGCTGAATTAAAAAGGGAATTTTTTTTAAGAGTGACTCAATTAAAAGTACAAAATCAAGACAGACATGTCCTCATGGCATGTGGAGTTTAAATTTTTATAAATTACACTCACATTGCACCACACCATATAACAGGATTGAGTGTCCTGATCAGACATCAATATGTTTGTAGACAGAGACTTAAAAGCACCAATCGATAAGAGCACAATGTGATTATGACAGCACTGTTCAGAAACACTGAAATGCATCCTTACTTTTATTATTTTATTGTCTTTATGTCGTTATTATTACTCCCACTAGACCTGGAGTCTTGATCATTTCCACTGCAAGTCTGTCACATACTTGGGAATAAACACTCATCTCTATAATCAAATCAAAGTAAGGATCCATTTGATTACGTCTGAACAAAGCCGCATTTGTAAAGTTTTGTGAGAGATTGTAACTCCTGCGTCAAAGTGCTCATAACAGGAAAAGGCTCAGTAGTTTAGACAACGTGCAGATAAAAATGTGAGAAAAGTGGTATAGAGTGTCAAAAAAGATGGTACAAAACACAACATTAAGCCAAAAAAAGCACAAAAAGTACCTTTTCACAATAGCAAGAGTTGATTTGATTATAAATTATAAATCACAGTCATTTGAAATTTTTTTGTAGAAAACATTTACCTTTGATCCAAGTTCAAAAGTACAAATAGTTCGGATGTACAAATAGACTTACAGGCTTTAAAAAGATTTTAAATGCCTGGTCATTAAAACTTAATCGAACTATCAATTTTTAATGTTTATCAAAGTGCACCAGGAGTTCTCTCTATGCTGGTGGTTTGAAACTCATGTACACAAAACATACATACCCTCCAGTACCTACAGTATTCACATTAAGGCTGCAGTGTAAATAAAAGGCCCCAAACTGTTCATACTATGTTTTGACCAGACACTGAAGATTTGCCCTCAAACAAAAACATGAAAAATTAACATCAAAACATGAATAAATGCACTTAATTACTTCTAACAGATTAGGGGACGTGCACGATAGTAGTAGAAAATCTCTCATGTCACATGCAGTAAATATTCAGCCCTAATGCAACATGGATTAACACCTAATATTCACATTTGATGCAAGGATCACATATCATATACCTTTTTATTAGGTATTAATGATTCAAAAGATCTGCTGGTGAAGATCTGATCGTCAAAAAACGCATTTTTGATGTGAACATTTTGCTTTGTATAAGAATTGCTGCTCTATTCTTTCTACAAAACATAAAACAGAGATTGGAGCAGGGTTTTTTTTAGAGTTTCATGGTGCATCGACGCCTCCGATGATTGATTGTCACTGGAGCAGTTTCACTGAGAGCTGGTGCAAACTGGTAAAGTCAGCGGAGTCGTTTGACCCCACAGAAGTGACAGTGATTGTTTGTAATGCTGGTGACTACTTTCAGCCTGAATGTAAACCTGGTATCAGAAATGTTTGGTTCTTGGATGCAGCAGCTTTCATTTCAGCCCTCTGCAAGCGTGTGTGTACAGTCTGTAGATTTTGTAAGACAAATGCAGTGTTTGGTTAGAAGAGAACTTCCCTCTTTTTGGTCTTTTGGAGTGGGATGTCACACTACCTTCTGCAGGATGTAGAGGATACCGATGCTGTCAATGGTGACGAAGGTGGAGAAGTCGGATGAGACATGGATCCTCTTCAGCGCTGTTCCCGTTGGAAAGAAGGTCTGCAGCGCCTCGCCTTTGTCCACATCCCACCACTGGGGAACAAACAGAGACACACTGACAAAGAGACTATTAAAATGCTTCAGGCTCTTAAAAGACAACACTGCTGCAGAGTATCTGGGAAGGGAAAATAATCAAACAACAATAGGCGTCATTCACCAACCGTTCTTAATAAGGAATTTCATCTTAAAACCCTCTTCTGACCATAGACTGTATATAAAGATGGACAACAGCTCCCCAAAAGTGTAGTTTTTCAATCTTGATCGCCCCCTGGTGTCTGTCTGCAGTATAGGTCATAAAGCCCCCCCATGTCAGAGAATGGCACATAAGCCAAACTAAAAACTCATGCTAAATAAATTTTTCCTAAAGATGGTTTCTGTCACCAAAGGCAAATCTCATCACCCTGCTGTTTGTTCAAGAGATCGTTTTAATGATAAGTTCGATTTCTATGAGTTATTCAATTCTACACAAAGGGGATTTTCCACCATGAATGACAGCTGTGACAGCCAATCCATGCGCTCACACTCAATGGGGCTGCTCATGATTGGTTGGACAGGTGTTTTGGTGGAAACTCACCCACCGTGAATATTGCTACTGTGAAGAATCAGGCTCCGAATGACGTTGCCAGTGCAAGATGGCAGCAGCAAAGATACTGGAACTGCGTTTAAAACTATTACTATTGCATAACCTAGCTGACCAACTGTCACAAGCATAAATGCAGATCTCAGGGTAATTTGTCTCAGATCTTAATTATTTCTCTCAGGACACGTACATAATGTCAAAAGTTGTGCAGCTGTCACTCGATTTTATCTGAATCAGAGCTCCGAGACAAAGGCAGGAAGAGACAGACTGACTGAGAGCTTTATATTTGCATCCAAGGAGACCATGATGAATTTAATAGTATTATATTACCAGACTCAAACTCTTACACACACACACACACACCCTCAGGCTCGCTCAAACACACACACACGCTCCCCCCAACACACACACACACAAAACCCCCACCAGCTTTTCTGAGTGATTCCGTTTAATCTCGGTTTAAAGTTGACATTTTCCATTGAGGCTCCATCTCACTGGGATGAATCATCAAAGGCACATCAAGTCAATCATTTATAGTCTGGCATGAGTGTGTGTGTGTGTGTGTGTGTGTGTGTGCACATTCAACTTTGACAATTACTTTGATAACTTCACATCAAAACTGTCCCAATTCCATCTGAATAAAAGACAACATGAACCATATCAATAGGTCGAAGATTTAGTGGCATCAAGTGTTTTTTGTGTGTGTGTGTGTGTGTGTGTGTGTGTGTAAATGAAAGCAGACTAACTCTTCAGTCTCCCGACAGACAGACGGACAGACCGAAGAGGTGGTGGCAACAGATGTCTAGCTTACAAACCAGTCCCAACACACAGACACACACACACACGTAGAAGCCCGTAGAAGCGCGTGGTCCATTAATCACACAAATCCTTCCACATCATTAAGGGAGTTCATTTGCATATTCCTGATATGGCATCGAAACACACATGCCTTAGGTTTTCTTCATTTTTTCCCCCTGATTGTCATGCAGTTCTGTTCATATACTACAGTGTGTGTGTGTGTGTGTGTGTGTGTGTGTGTGTGTGTGTGTACACACTGAAAACGGCCCAGCATATTTCTGTTGCTGCAGGGGGTTGGCCATTTTTCTCCTGATTGGACTTCCTCCACTGCAACCATCGTAACACACACAGGCATATGCACATGTATGCGCGCTCTCGCTCACACACACACACACACACACACACACACACTTTTTTGCCGCTGGTTAAATGGAAATGCAAAGGCTTCACAGTGACATTGACTTGGTAAAAAAACGTAAAAAAAACACATTCAATGGCATTAAATGACAGAAATACAAGAGGTGGCCTGGAATAAATGGTACCAAAATACAATTTTATAACGAACAAGACTCCAAAAGAAACAATTCTGCTCCTTTTATTCTGAGATCTGGGGCGGAGGGATTAACAAAAACAATGACTCTTTGAAATACTACCTCTTTTACACAAAATATGGTGCATGTATGTTGTTGTTTTTTAAATTGTGAAAATACCCGTTAAAGATAGTTGAAAGACTGCTTCCCATTGCCAGTAGAGAAGTTTGCCTTTCTGGGTTTATTTTGTTTTTGTCAGTGTCATATTCGATGTCATGGACAGACCTGACAACACGCAAGTAACCCGTAGAAAGCAGTATGGAGGCCAGTGAAAATGCTATAGTGGTAACTCCTTTTTAATACGTCTCACTTATTCAGTCTCTCTCTAAAACTCAGTGCCGACTAATTTTGAATGATAATCAAGTGCTGCTTAGATGGAAACAGACAGAATTTTGTGTGCAACAGTGCATCCGCCCGGCTGACAAATTTTCACCCACTGTCGATCAGAACCTTTCAGAACTGGAGTCGAAAAATATCCATGATCCTGCAGGGTCATTTGACGTGTGTGAATATAACCTTTTCCATTAAATACAAAAGCCAGATTTTGTGGGTGTTAGTGGGAGTTTTTTTTGTCCAGTTTCTTTTTATGTGCTTGTGTCTGTTCTTATTTTGTGGCTTTAATTATGTCTTGTCTTTATTGTGAATTTTAAAAAAAGAAAGAGAAATTAATTCCTCATTTCAATGCTGCTGAGCAACTTTGTGGCCATTTAAGCATTTTACAAAGAACAAGTAAAGTCTGACTAAATATGAATAAAGACCATGCGCTCGGTCAGGGTGTGATTTGAGATCTTTACACAGGTCAGATCCAATGTAATAAAAACTAATTTTGTTTAATTAAAAAAAGGCCTTTGATAACTGGCCTGCTGACCTACCTGCATTAATAATCCGCTGTGCAAAGACACATCATGGTTCTCTCCTCATACATATGTGGTCAGACAGGAAAGCATTTTATGCAGCATGCTGTGAAAAACACAGACTATAAATCAGTGCAATCAGTGGCTGCTTTACATAATGGCTAAATCTTCTATTTGTGTTTATGTATAGAGTAACGTGATCAATTGATGTGATGTTTGTGACGAACATGACATTTCGTCAAAGTAATTAATGTCATGTTTCTACATGGTTCATGAACATATAGACTGAATCACACGGCTTAACATGATTAATCATCGCTCTGTGTGCTATTTAACATAATCCTTTGAAGATTAGTGGACTGCACGAAAAACATGCAAAACAACTGTATAGTCATTATTGGATGATTACACGGGTTGCAGCATCTTGTATCTAGTCTCTACAAGCTGACGTACATACTGCATATACTGATGTGCCTGATCGGGCTATTCGTGTTTACTTTTTATCTTTTAAAACATCTTATTTTTGAAGTTGGAAAAAGCTACATTCATGTGCACAGTTTATCTACATGTAAGTGTGGTACGAATGTCAGCTTATGTTCATATATGTGTGTGGTGGATGGGTCAGTGTGAGCTTTGTTTGCAGATTTGTATTGTGAAAAGCTCTTCTTGTCGGGCCGGGTGGAGTGCCAGTTTCATCTATGAAAGACTGCAGTAAAAGCTGTATATATGCAGTTTTGAGGTCCATGAGCCTCCACGTCTGAAATGCTAATGATTCACCCTGTGACATATGCAATTTTTTGGTTGACTCCGTGTGAAAAGGTCAAATTTAAATGTGACTACTGCACAGAATCTGTTAAAGATGAATGCAAAG
This sequence comes from Plectropomus leopardus, assembly GCF_008729295.1. Lineage (NCBI taxonomy): Eukaryota > Metazoa > Chordata > Actinopteri > Perciformes > Serranidae > Plectropomus > Plectropomus leopardus. The sequence continues at coordinate 7,253,744 of NC_056484.1, forward strand.
ATGCAGCACCAGCAACAACAAAGAAGCTAAAATCAAGTGCTGGAAATCTGAGAAATAAATAATGGCAGTTTTTCATCTCATGCCTGAGCAAAGGACTTTTCAAGGTCACAGAAAGATATCTACAGTATCATATCAGCCATTTGTGGTTTTCTTTGCTCCTAAAAAAGACAAATAGCATGAAAGTGTGTGAAGGTAGTTAAACAGGAATTCAGCAGCTAAAATATATAGTATTTTTTTGCACAGATCACTTTATATAGATAAAATTCAGATCGTTTTTTCCAGGGATGAAGACAAGAGGAAAAATAGGGCTGGATGAAGACAAGATAAAGGTGAGATCGATTGAAATGTGGAGAGATAGATCAAGCGTACACATGGAGCTGGTATCAGAGGAGTAATTGCATGCGAATGGAAGAAAAGATGGCTGCCGAAACACTGACAGCTCAAACGGAGAAGTAATCCTCAGACGCCTGCATACACACATGTATAAATACAGAAATAAACAGACAGACTGAGACGAGGGGGAGAACAAGTGCGAGTGGAACAACAACTGAATCCCACGACAAACAAAAGCAACAGACAAGTGATGAAACACTGTGACGAAACCGAAAATAAAGGGGGAATAAAATCACTCCATAACTCCAACTGATTATATAAAAAAAGGATTAGAAGGGAGAGGATTCGACGGATGCAGAACAGAGCTTGTGCTGAATAAATGTTTAAAAGCTGGCTCGACGGTGGCGGGACAGAGGGGAAATGTGTGGACAGAAAGTGTGAAAATGATGCGAGTGAGACTGGTTTTACTATGAAGGGAGAAAAAGGGACAGAAAATCACTATGTTGAATCATTTACACCAGAGGACGGTGACAAGACCAGACTGGCTGCCATGCATATTTATGCGTTTGTGTGAAAGGGAGACACAAATGTAGAGACAGAGGAATACAGAAACAGAGATTTCTTTGATTTAAGATAAATAAAAGCAGAAAAGGGGAGAAATGAGGGTGCACATAAAAGATAGAAGGCAAACAGAAAGGTGCACTAAACTAAAAATGATTAAAGATGCTGTAAACAAAAAACACATTTATCATACTAACAGATAAGTCTGTTTCCATATGGTTTTGTTCTCTGTTGTGGGAATACACAGCAGAGTTTTGTGTGTGACACCGAATATCCTGAGAGCAGATGGCTGATGTGCTGATATAAACACCATCACTGTGGGACCATTGATTTATGGCTGTTGGGTGCTAAATGTGTATACAGTATGTGTGTTTCTGTGTTGGTATTGCGAGAACCCCTGGGTATTTTTACTGTTGGTTTTTCTTTACGCAAGACGGAAATATTTCTAAACATCCAGTGCATCGTCCTCACTTTCCTCCTGCTGAAATTAACTGAAAGGATGGTTCAGAAAATGGACAATATTCAGCTCCACGCTGCATGAATACTAATGCAAAGCACACACAGGTGGAGTTGAGTGGAAATATATAAAGAAAAGACATGAATGCATTAGCAGGAAAATGACACACTCTTAATTTAAGTATGTAGATTATAATCTAAATTTCATCATGCAAATAGCAGGTAATTTAATGGAATAGTATAATGAAGATTATTCCAGAGCACTGACTTACTTTATTCAATTTACACCAATCCCAGATGAAAACATGGTGAATAGCAGAGAGAGGTAGTTACTATTTATTGACTTTCACTGGAATACAGTGTTATGAATTTGCTAATTTATGTATTTTAATTAAAAAATAGACAGAAATAGTAAATAGTTTCAGTTTGTTTGTTTTTTTAAAGATTATTTCGGGGGGCTTTTTTTCCTTTAACTGATAGGACAGCTTTATTGTGAAAGGGGGAGAAATGCAGCAAAGGGCCGAGGCCTGAATCGAACGTGCGGCTGCTGCGGCAAAGATATAGCTGCTGTGCATGGAGTGCCAGCTCTATCCACTGAGCCACCAGTTGCCCTAAAGTTTCAGTTTTACATGTGTGAAAATGAAGGCAGGAACAAAAACTGCCTTCAAATAAAAAGGTAAAATAAAGTGCAAAAACACGACATAGGGAATTATGGAGCAACAGCCGAACAAAAAGAAGAAAAAAATAACATAAAACACAATCAACAAGGGATCTCTAAATATAATACGACACCAACAGACAAGAAAAAGATAAAAGAGACAAAAGAAAAGACTAGAATAGCAACATAAAGCCCCAATGGCAACATGACAGAGCTGTTTTATGTAACAAGTCATCTTTTGGCTGGATAAGGAGGTCAGTTTTGGGGTTTGTGGTGCCGTTGAATTGTATAGATTTATAATGAAAGGTGCTTTCTCATGAGGGCAAAATATTATTTATGTAGTTCGACAGCAGCCTCCAAATTAACCATTCACTAAACTTAATCTCTACACAGTACAACCTCCATCGACCAGGATATATTGCAGGACTTTTATATCAGATTGCATTAACCCTTTAAAACCTGGGCAAGTTTGGTTGATTTCTACATGATACAATAGTGCAAACAGACAGGAAGGAAATTATAGAAATAATAAATAATAAAAGAGAGCTCATCCTACAAAGTAGTAGTTTTTCCTAATACAATTATTCTGTGTTCATTGCCTGAATGGCATAGGGAATAGAGGACATCCTATAAATGTTTCGACTGTTTTTTGGGAACCTAAATCGACGGCCAGACAGGAGTAGCTCAAACTGTGAGCGTAATGGATGTATGGAGATTTGTAGAGTAAATATCGAGATATATATTGTATATTGCCACATAACCTGAATAAAAACCGACTTATCATTAGTAAGCCATATCTTTCAGCCCTTGCAGAGAGTATATATGTCATCTGCTTCGGTGGAAACGTGATGACAGACAACAAGAAGAGCCACTGAAGCCTTATCTATGAAGCCACACCATTCTGCATGTTCAGATAAGCTTCTTTTCAGTGTCACGCTCACATACACACGGGTCAACATCACATCTGGGGAAGCCGGGATAGCTGTCGTGTGAATGCGAGTAACCCCGATTCACTTCAGCTAACAGCAGAGGAGCACTAAATCTGCCCTGACAGGCCCGCCGCCACCGCCGTTAGCTCTCCTCAAGCTAAATAGGTCTGCTCATTCAGGCTACCTGAGGGAAAGCCAGCGCCGCTTACATAACGGAAATACCTGTCCATGTGTGCTCTTGTGACGGCCGGAGAGATGCTTAGGTGTCAGCGGGTGCGTCTTTCATGACGAGTGGAGGGAAGTAATTCATCTTCCTCTTACATAAATAGCTCAGAAACAGAATCCGGGGGGAATAGTTAAGAGTTTCTACACTTTATAAAAAAGTATAAAGACTATACAGCCGGCAGGAGGTACACAATGGATGGAGGCAGGAGGGGAGGAGGATTAAAGAAAGAGGGGATGCCAGCTGGAGTAGATTCAGGCGATTTTGTCAGGCCACCTCCATTTCAGAAAGAAAAAATGAGGGATTCAGTGTGTGTGTGTGTGTGTGTGTGTGTGAGACCAGGCCAAGAGTCTTGCGGAGAGGGAAACAGTGTGACACCAAGGTTGAATTATTCATCCAAGGTTCTATCCACTGAAATATTGATGCTCAGACAATCCTCTACACATCTCTCCCTCACACACTTTCTTCACTTCCACCCATTCCTTTATTTCAACCGCTCTTTTATCACGCATGCGAGAAGAGGGAGAAAGGGGGGAAAAAAGCAAGAAAACGGAAATGAATATTGATTGTAGGGAGCAGGAAAACTGAAACAGAGATTTTACATCCTTGTATTAGAAGGGTTGTTACTCTTTCCATTTATTTTTCTGTCTCTCGCGCACCTTACGGCACACGGAGGAAGGGAGAGACAGAAAAGATTAAAAAGAGAGAGAAAAAGAGAAACATCAAAACAGAAAAAGAAAAAGTGAACCGATGGGTGAAAGAGGAGCTGGAAAAAAAGAGATACAGAAATATGAAAAGAGAGAAAAGATTGTGTGAGAAACAGAAGAAAACGATGCAGAGAAAGAGCCTTTTCACACCGACAGCTTAATCTGAAGCGTGGACAGGAATTCAGCTTTTTCAGAGAAGAACTGCTCTCAGACCACTGAACCTGGTGAAAGCAGAACTTTCAGTCAAACTGCAGTGATTTTGTTTGCAGTCTGGATGCAAAAAGTACCACCACAAAAACATAAACCCATGACATGACATTATTTTCTGCGTTGTTAGTAAGAAAACATGATAAGATCAAATGTTTCATGAATGAGCATTTCTTCCTATTAGGGTGGTGAAACAGCCCTTATAGAAAATCATTTTTTGACATTGAATGTGGTTTTACTTCAGTTTTCGGTCTACATCAAAATGCTGATTAAATACTCAGAAAAAAAGGCTTTTCTACCATCGAAATACCACATGCTCTTAAAGTTTTCCCACCTACACTCACAAACACGTCTTTCCCTTTTGCCAAACGTTAGATGAGAAAGTTGATACCACTATTACAGTAAATTCCAGCCAGCAGCCAGCTAGTTTCACATAGCATAACAACTGGAGAGGGGGAAACTGGCTCTGTCTGACGGTGAATGCTGAAACACGTTGAAAATGGACATTTTTATAAAGATTTAGACTTTGCAATGAGGCATGCCTGTTGTTCTTGCAGTGAACTGTTGCAAAGATTTACAACAATTAAAGCAACTTATGAACGCACCTTGGAAAAGCCGAGACTGCAACCTGCAGGACGCTAATGCTCTATATATGACCCGCTTTCTGACTCTGTTTGACTTGCCACATATTTTTACCGATTATGGCAAAAATAGGTCTAACTTTTCCATTTAACACAGAAGAAAAAGAGAGTCAAAACTCCACACACAAATTGCACTTAAGCCATGTGTGTCAGATTTTCCGTGCACTACACTTTGAATATCAGCCCGGCCCGTGGGGCTGCGACGGGTCCAGTCAGTCTCCGTTTGTTCAAATGTTTACAAATTTGAAATATTCACAAATGATGTTCTGGTTCGGGTCAGATTCATCCATGACATGGTGCTTCATGCTTCTCCTCCAAGTTAATATCCACTTATTGCTATGCTGCCTTTTCGGTTTCTTGTGCCAATGACACAAGGAAATGGACACGGTAGAGTGAAGAGGTTGGCCTGCGTGTTTCAGCAGCTGCACAGTAGCAGAGTGTTTTCTTTACAGCAGCAACGGCAGGCTCATAGGGTTGAAAGTCAGGCTCGGTTAGACTCAGGTCGGGTTCGGACAGAAATGCAGCCGAGTCGCAATCTACCATGTACACCGATTCAACATTTAATGCTAATGTCTATTAAAACAAAAACGTTCTAGATTATTTTCTTGAAGTTGGAAGTATACACTTACAATACTGACATTCATTTATGTAGGGTTGTATTCATTAGTAAAATGACTTTATGTTTATCAAAATCTGGTGGCTTTTAGATAAGAAGAGGCTTATGCGAATGCCGTAATGTAGTAGTCACAAATGTTTGTACACATTTGTAAATTTTGTTTATGTTTCTGGCTCATAACACAAGCATTTATCAACAGTTTTGAGACTCATTTCTCTCCATATCAACACTTTTCTGGCAACAGCAGTAATCAGCCGGACTTCACACAAATGCACCACAGATCAGAACAACAGCAAACAAAGGATGAAAGCAGACCAGCGGGTTTGAAAAGATGGAGGGTGGGAGGCTGACACTCAAATGGATGAGTCCAGTGTGAAAAAGCAGAATTAGACAGAAAAAAAGAAGTCTAACAAATAAGACAAAGGGAGAGAGTTTATTACAAAGGGTGTAAAAGCGAGAAAGAAAAGACAAAGAGATTTAGAAACTCAATCTGTGTGAGTGAATCCACTTATTTGAGAAAGCATACACCATCAGCGGCCTCCTCCACCTCGTCCTCTATCACTGATCTCCCATCTCCACTCTGCCCCATTTCGCCTCGCTGCGATTCGCGCACACAAAGGCCCTTCTTCTCCAGCCAGAGACAATTAACCCTGGCTTAATGAGCAACGCAGGGGAAACAACTGCCTCCTAGAGACAGATAAATATTTCACCAGCCTGTGTTTATACCTCGAGCCTGACAACAAAAGCACAGAAACCAGGCCACATTCGTTCTCCGAATTTCAAAGTTCTTCGCTCTTGCTCTGTCTCGTGTGGAAGCAAATGCAAAAGCAGTGAGTCAAGGACCTATGGATTTCTACTCTGGGTGCATTTTGACCACATGAGGAAGACCCTGCATGTGTTAAAATACGTCTCTGGAATAAGAAAAAGACAGAAAATGATGTGAAAAATTCTGAGAAAAACATTAATGCACTTTCAGGAGCTGTTTTGCATTGTCGGAGTGTGTGTAGGTATTTTTAGAGGCAGGTCTTGCTACGCTGGAGCAGCACTGCGGGGTGCTTACTTTTGAAACAGCGTGACGGAAGAAAAGCGTTGAATAAAATCCAAAGTGCGAACGCTGCCTGAACCAACACTGTGGCCTGTTACACTGCTTCATTTACATACACGTCCCCTCAGAAACAGCAGTCATCAAAATGTGTTATTTCTATCTCTGGACCAATTTTGAAGGAGGTGGGGGTGCAAATATCAAAGTAAATAGTTGAACATACAGTAGCAGTGACGCCCAAGAGGGAGATCTTTATGTTGCTGCGTAAATGCAAAAGCTGCAGGGAGATCAGATGAAAGGTTAACAAAGCCTGTGAGAGAATCAATTGATTGCTTTTGCAGATAAAGTGTCCATGAAGTTTTCTTCAAAGCAGTGCCGAAACATTAAAAGAACAAGACAAGAAAGTCAGACGACTCTCTGGTTGCCACAAGAACAGACACAGCTATTAATAATCAACAATCTATTTATAAAGCATCCTGTGTTCATGTATTTCTGAAAATAAAAGATAAACTTGACACTGTTGATTTGCTGCATGTGTGTCCCAACTCTCCTGCAGGCCGTCCAGTACAGCACACTCACTGTAGACCAGAAGGGATCAAATATATATACAGCAGTCAAAGTCAGCCGCACTGTGGCACAGCAATGAAAGGTGTACTCTGTGAGTCCAGTTCAGTCAGAATATGTGACAGTTTTACAGGATAGCTGACTTTAAAAGCCTGCCATGATTCTACTTAAAGCACTTGGGTGTGAATGCGAGTGTGTGTTGCTGAAGTGAAGGCTTGTTAAAGTGCTTTGACATGCAGTTTGAGGAGTAGAAGTGAAAGACTGACTATAAATTTGGAGTCCAAAACTGGTATTTCTTTATGAGATGACTTATTACCACATAAAATTGCACATATGTGTAGTTGCACTTTGCTGCTTAAATGTCTTTTTGTGCAAGCAGGGTTTTTACTTTAAGCATTTGAGAGGTTATAAAAATTAAAGATTAGTGATGCCTGTAATATGTGTAAACACCAAGCCAACAGGGACTTCTGACAGAAAAGCAGACTCATGTGCTGCAGCGCTGTGTTCACTGGCAGTGGGAATGTAGCCAATCGTTCATATTTAGCAGGTTTACCCCTGTTTACCCCTGCTGCTCTTTTGAGCAAAAGGGGCCAGTTGAAGTGGTTTGGGCATCTGGTCAAAATGTCTCCTGGGCACCTCTGGTTAAAAGTTTCTGGGCACGTCCAACTTGTAGGAGGCCGTGGGGCAGACTGCAAACACGCTGAAAGATTATATATCTTATCTGGCCTTTGAATGCCTTGGGATCCCCAGGGGGAGCTGAAAATTGTTGTTGAGGAGAGGGACGCCTGGAATACCTTGATCAGTCTGCCCTGCAACCCGGTCACAGATAAGCGGATGAAAATGGATGGACAGATGAATTATATGACAATGTCTCTCTGGTCATAACTTGGTATCTGTTGCGTGTTTAAAATGACCTTTTCCTCAAACTTAAGCTGACACACTTTGAAATCAGTTAATCAAACCCTAAACTACAACGGCTGATTTTTGTTCTGCTCTTTGTTTCGACAATACATCAAAACCCTGTGATGCTTCTAAAATAAAACTTTTTGTTTTGCACACACAGACAGCTTTGTTGTTATTTCCAAAAGAAGTTGCATATGTGACAAGTTGCAATTCTGACTTCTGGAATAAAAACAGACCTCAGATGGATGCAGCTGGGGGCAACATAACTCCAGCCTGAGAAAGACGAATGAATACTTGGCCTGACTGATGTTTGGCCTCGAGAGAAAGCACAGAGGTCTCTGCCAGTGAGGGAGAATGGAGACACATTTACTTACGGCTTAGTCAATCTCATTATACGAGAATCTTGACTGCCTGATACCCCATCCATCCCTCAGAGAGGTGATTGCATTTACTTTGCACTCCGTCCTTTCGCGCTCAGTCCCGCACTGCTCGCTGCTACGCAACTGTTTCTTAATCTTTGGCAGATACTCCGTCCATCAAGTGTCTCCTGAGGGAAGGTCAGCGCAACCTTCGCTCCATCATTTCATCACAACTCCCTGCCGTCCTTCCCTGCTTCAATCTGAGTCTTGCTTAGAGTGACGACCGGCTGTAATGGTTCATTAGCCGCAATGGCCTCGTTTGGATGCATTTAACAATGATGGCTCAGGCTGAGAAGCAGTAAAGAGACGGACTGAGACCTGATGGGTGAAAGACATCACCTGTGGTCTTTACTCTGACCTACTGTACAAAGTAAGTTTGGGCAGTATCATTGCAGTACTACGGTATATCGGGGTATTTACAAATACAGACAGTGTGATTTTATATATCGTCAAAAATATGGACCCTCATCTTTCTATTAACTTCATACTGGAGGGGCTGTATTGCGGATGTTTTGCGTGCAGTGCGCATCACGTACCCTGGGCCACACTGCATGCGTGAGCAGTGTGTGTTCACATTGGCAGTGTCTGTTGTTGCAGCGCTGCTGCAGAGCTGCCTACTGTTATAACTACAGTATTTCCACAATGAAAAGCCTACTCCACTTAGTTATGAAGTTGTGCAAGCTACTGCATTGCCATCAGCAAGGTTCTGAAAATGTTTCCTAGTAAAATGCCTGTGTCAACAACTGAAGGGCTTTTACCTTGAAAAACAAGCAGGAAAGGTTGAGTAAAACAGATACGTTTGTATTTCCTCATGTCTCTGACAGAGTCAATACAATTAGCAAAAGACCATTTTCACTGTCTATTTTTGCCGAAACCATACGTGTCGTGGTAAAAAAAAAATGGCCTGGTACTTACCTGGTAACATGTGCGCCGAGAAAAAAACAAAAAAAATACAGGTTTCATGATGCGGAAGTCTTAGTTTCCATAAAAGAGAGAAACATAAATTCAGAAGGTGTATTGTTGTCTCCTCTTTTTAATAAGTAAAACAGGTTTAAGAATATTACCTTTTGTTGACATCTCTTGAGTGTATTGTGTAATAAGAAGACTGAAAATGGCAAGACAGCCTGCAGAATGTAGCGAACTGTGATACTGTCATATACAGTATACCCTGGTGAAATTCCAGGAGAGTATTAAGGTATTTAAAAATAGATACCACCCAAGCCTAGTCCAGAATAAGCATCATTTTAAAGACAACCTCAGCGCTCATGGTACAAAGATCCATCGAGGGAGGGCGGCTTCAAACGTAAGGTCAGAAAAGCGGACACACAAAGAAAATGACAGCAGACAGAAAATAAAAAAACAACTGAGGGTGTGAAACAGAGAGATAGCGTTAGAGGAGAACACAGAAAGAGCACGTCTGGTGGGAACTCGGGGACAGAAAAATACACAATGAAAGAGACGGAAGTGTAAGAAGGTGAGATAAGGTGAAATTGTGTTTCTCCCTCTCTGCTCCATCACAGGCTCGGCTGATAAGTGATGTCTGACAACAATGGTGGCAGGGGAGGACTGTCATCTAAAACACTCCCATCCATCTGGGGGATATACTGTTTGGAAGTGTGTGTGTGTGTGCGTGTGTGTGTAATGCTACAAATGTCAGTGTGTGACCATTCGGGAGTGTGAGTGGGGAAAAAAAGAGATAATAAGAAAAGAAACCAGCCTCTGTCCTGATCATGTTATGAGTTGACTTTACTGAATCGAACACCACTGATGAATCTGCAGCTCAGGTTGCAACCAAGCCGCAATCTCAGAGGCTGAAAAATGAAGCCAACTCTAAAATGCCCAAAACTGCAGTTCCTCTTATGGCCACTTGACGCTGCCCCCAAAAGCAGGTCAATCCCTATAGACCCCCATGTTAAAATATTAAATTTTAAAGCAGAAATTACCTTGATTACAGCCTGGTACAAAAACGATTTGGGTGTCTATGGCTAATTTAAACATTCACAACAACTGTTCTACGGTGATTTTTCCATAACTAACCCCTTAAAATTTTATAAAGGCATAAAGTTATGCAGAATTGTGGCTGCTTCGACTGACAGGTGGATGCTGTCCATTGACAACTCAATATCAGTGTGACAACATTGGTTAGGTAACATAATCATTGTGTAATCCCAGATTCACAGAGTATAGAAGCTGTCCCTATTTCCGTGTATTTCAGTTTATCAAACTTAACGGTCACATTTTGATTGCATAAAAGTGTCTTGTTTAGTGTTTGGTTGTTCATAAAGGACTCTGCTATTCATTTTTTCCAGTAAGTACTTTTTTTATGATTGTTTTATTAATTACCTTGAATATAAAGACTTGGGAAGTATGAATGTCAGCTGAGTGAATTTGGAAGGGACTGATAAACTTCTCTGCTAGAACCAGGGTGGAGCACTTGCATTCCTTGTTTCATGTCAACTGTACGGTGAGATGAAGTTGGACATTGGTGATAGTTAGCTGTAAAGAGAAACATTTTCATTTAAAAAAAAAAAGTAATTTTTTTTTCACATAATTTAGTTTTTTTAATCTTTATTTTATAATTTTCATAGTTTTTTAAAATTATTTATTTGTTTATTTTTTCATTTCGGTATTTTATTCTATTTTATTTTGGATTTGTCTTGTGTGTTTTTATATTGATCTAGTCATGCATCATTTATATTTCTTAAACTAACCAAATCAATAGTCCTAGCTCTTACTAATTTCCCTCATCTAGATTTTCACGCATGTTTAAAGGTCCCCTTCCCCAAATTTTAAACATTTCTTTTCTCCAAAGTAATAGCAGTGAGCTGGTTGCATCAGTGAGTCCAATCAAACTGAAATAGGAGAATTAACAAAACAGAACAGATGCTGACGAGATGGCACCTCAGCCTGGTTTCTGACAGCTGGTTTAGTGAAAGAGACAAAGCTCAAGAGTACCAGAGATATCGATTAAGGCTAAATAAGGACAAGTCTCCCGCGCCTCTGTTCACTCTGTGAAAAGAAGACAAACCGTGAATTTAAAAGTAGAAAGATCTGGGTCAATATCTATATTTCTGTTTTGTTTGCAACATGACGACTTGGTGTGAATTACTCTGGGCTGCTGGGCGTGTGTGTGCGGTCAGGATGAGCCTTTTCACACCTGCCGCCTCCCTCTTGGATCATGGCACCGTGACAGATTGTCTCATTGCCGTTTGGAGAGTGTGTCCGTGTGTGTGTGTGTGAGTGTGAGTCAAGGCCAGGTGTGAGACAGGTACAGCATTTCTTGGCAGGACCCGGAGCAAAAGGGGGGAGGACTGATGGGAGTCAGTGTTGGATGTAACAGCCTCTCTCAGAGGGCCGGGCTGCACCACTTCATCACACCCTGACACACACACACACACACAGAGACACACACTGATCTGCTCACAGGCATGTAAGCTTACAACTGAACAACCGAATGCACCGATACAAGCCCGTGTGTTGTATTTTTTAATATGCAAAGTGAAAAATCTGTGATAAGAAGCATGAAAAATGTTTAATTAAACACTCTACACAGGTACATTCACGCAACAGGGGATCGGACAAGCACATATACCCCCACACAATAGCCCGCTGCTTTTAATTACACTCGCACCATTCACCCGAGCATACAGAGGGGGAGGGAGCGATAAAAAAGAGAGGCAGACACGAAATAGGAGCTTGAGAGATGATTAAAGCGGGAGAACTGACAGAGACGAGTAAAAAACCACAGGGACAAACAAGAAAACATCACATCTACACGGGGAGCAGAGGAGACAAATAGGAAGAGGCAAACAATAAGGACTCCACACGCTACACGCCTCGCGTTGCATCATATCAACCCATCAACTAAGAGGGAACCATGGGAGACATCACCCGCTGTCACTTCTTTTGCTCTTATGTGTCCAATAACAGCATCATCCTGTTCAGCAGCACACTGAGTCTTTCTGTAGAAAGACTTCTGATGTTCAGAGAGCGTGTGATGGCTGAAGACTCAGCACTGCATCACCATAAAAAAATGCCTTCTCTATTCTGTCCTGCTTATTCTTATTTACTATTCCCATAATTTTCTTGAGGATTAATGTCACAGCAATGAGGATCGGTGAACACTGAACACACAAGACAAGACATAAAAGACTGTGGTGCGTCTTCTGAATGTGTAATGTGTATGTGTGTATTTCAGGAAAAAGAGACAATGTCAGTGGATCTAGATTATAATCAATGAAACAATCACTGTAGTAATTACACAAACAATGCTTAAAGGGGTTGTTTTTATGTTCAGACATAATCCAAATTAATCTTATCTTGCTGGTATTCATAAATAGCCCTTAAAATGGATTTGCCACAGTCTTCAAACTCTAATTTGTTTTTTTCTGTATGCAAAACAATTCACTGGAGCTCTGAGCTCTGAGCTGCTGTTTATTTGTACTGTCTAATAAAGTTAAGACTGAATTTAAGTTTGTACGTTCTGCTTCTGCGTGAGAGGAAATCCATAGCAGCAGTGCTTGACAGTCCGTATTTGTTTTTCTTCTTAGCTGGTTAGCACATCAATAACACAACCTGATGTTGAAATTGTTAACTCTATGTGTGATTATAAAAAGGGCAGAGAAGCAGAATTGCATTTTAGTCTTCTACATCACCTCTCCAGCTTCTTCAAAAGTTTAATTTTTGCTTTTACAGAGAAAGTTGAGTACAGAAAAAAGACAACCCTGGGTACTAAAAACAAATTCCAGGCACAAGAACTGGTACCAGTATCTGTTCAAATATCAACAGTACCCAGCCCTGGTCATTCGTCTGTGTTGCTGCTGCCGTTGCAAGAATACAAATGAACAGCAGCCTTTTAAAATAAGATAAATATGCAATTTTTTATTTTATCATGGTGTTATGAGGTGAAAAATTGATTTCTAACCTGTAGTTTGTACTTTCTAAGAAAACAAAAAGTTTGTTGTGCCCAGCAAAGCCGTCATTCTGAGCTTTTCTCATATTCAAGCCAAACTTCAATATCAATCAGTCCACATCTATGATCCAAACGCACATTTAATTCAATCCCACTGATCCTCCATAATGAAATCTCTCCCTTACACCAGCTGAGGATAAATACAAACCAAATACCCTTATGATAACGTCCAGACGATTGCCAAGCCTTTTTCCAAGACTGACAGAAAAATAATTACAACGATCTATGATTTTTTTCTTTCCTTTTAGACGTCAGTAAATATTTCATTTGAGCACTGTGGTGTTCCTGCTTCATATTTACATGGAAACAGCATTCCCTTTTCATTTGTACATCTAAAACTGAAAACATGGAACAGCTATGGGATGAGAGAGGATTTTTGAATATCAACTTACTCACTAACAAGTCTGTTTAAAGTTCTGTGTCTGAGCACAGTTGCCAAATTTTAGTTTCAAGACATTTGCTGGTTGCAAAAACAGGCGAGCCTGGGGACACGCCTTGGCAATAATCATTAAACAGATAGACAGTTAGATTATCATCATGCTTCCTCACTCTGCAGGCTATATTATCTGTCATAAGAGGTACGCACTGTGTCATGGTAATTACTGAGACAGATAGGGTGGCCTCTCATAGCTGTCCGGCCGAAACACACAGTACGATTAATCAATCAAAGCTGCGGACTCAGGGGGGTTCACCCTTTTAAGACAGGCATAATAATCCATCACTGCTCCCATCTTCCAACATGCTGATCCATCAAGTCAACACGGCTTGCTGAAGACGAGAGAGAGCAGGAAAAGACTCTGTGAAGTGAAGTAATGGAGTGATCCGTTAGCTGATTTTGAGAATAATTATGACTGTCATGATGATGTAACGAAGCTGATGAGCACTACATTAGTGCATCAAGTGGAGCGGACCTGTCTGTGAAGTTTACCAATAAACAAATTAACGGGTTTATTAGTGGACTTCAATGGCTGTGAAAGTTTTGGTTTTCCAGTTTGAGCAAAGTTTCAAGGGTAAAACAGACAGAAATCTATTAAAAAAAAACAAATAAACGCTATGATAAAAAGCACAGCAAACGCACACAAGAGACCAAATGTACTCATTTTACTTCAGAGGAACAAAAAAACAAAAAAATACATATTTTATTACATTTTAAATAACTTCAGTTCAGACAGAAAGCTATGTTTTTTTTCTCCTGCTTTTTGTTTTCATGCTATGTTTCTAGAAATAAGCATCTTGGTGAAGGGCTGAGGTTCTACCCAGAATCGTTTGCAACCCTTTTCTTGAAGAAAGGGTTCTTAAAGGTTTATTACCAAGACTAAGTGTTTCACCATGAACGCCTTTCATCCAAAGAACCTTTTTTGCAATAAAGGGTTCTTAAAGGATTCTTTGAAAGTCTAAGGGTTCCATTAAAAAAACCCTTTTTATCCACAGAACCCCCTTTTCTAAAGAAAAAGTTGTTAAACGTTCTTTGTAAGACTATGGATTCCATTGAGAACCAAAAGAGGAGTACTTAAAAAAGTTTTTTTGCTAGATTAGGAGTGCTTCTCATCCAAAGACCCCTTTTTTAGAGAAAGGAATCCTTAAGGCCTATCATTCAAAAAATCTTATTTTTGTAAGACAGAGTTTAATCACTATTTTTTAAAGCCCCTGGATGGTTTTTAATAAAAAGGGTTCTATGAAGAACGCCCTCGGTGGGTTCGAAAAAACAACACTAGCAAAGCCCCATAGAGGGGGGAAAGGGTCTTGATTGAACCCCCAGAGACCCTTCATGTTGGGTTTTAAGTGGAATTCTCTTAAAAGGGTTCAAGGTGGAACTTTTATAGAAGGTTTTACTAGGAAGAAAAGAGGGTTATTCTACAGGGACAAGCCAAATAAAAGATGCTAGTTAGCACCTTTATTTTTAAGACAGATTTTTAAGGCTGACTAAAGCATCATATTTAATTTTAACAAGTACAAGAGTGATAATCAATCTTCTGATCTCTCAGCAAGAAAGCATATGAGTATTTCCCAAAAATGTAGAAGCGTCCCTTTAAGCTCCACAAAATCTTTGAGCTCAGCAGAAATACTGACTTCATTTATGTTGTAATATAACAGTTCTACACATATTGATGGACATGAATTATTACTGTCATAACATTTTCGGACAGTCTCATTGGCAGACAAAAATCTGGAATCCGGCCAAAAGTGGCCCCTTTTATCGACATCCTCAGTTGGCTTGTTTGCTTCATATTGATTCAAGTACGACCTTAAGCTCCTTCCTGTTAGAAAGGCAGTAAATCCAAACCTTTATGTCTCCATTCTCACATATGATGTCACGCCACTGTGTCTGCTGTTCTCCACAGCACCTCATCTTTCTTTTTAATAGCCTACTGAGGGCTTTGTGCTATGCCTGCCTTGAGAAACAATTGTGTGTCAGACAGCTGAGAGCTTTCTGAATATCTGAACACTATCAAATACATTTAAAAAAAAGGTGTTAAGTAACAGAAATACATGGAGCTCTCATTAAGTTTGAGCTCATTTCCAGGATTTATGATCTTGTCAACAGGAATCTGCCGCAGACGAGATTATGATGTGTTTTTGGCCATCTGTCCATAAAAAGCCTGAAGCGCTGCCTTCAACAGTAACATCTCTGCCGACCCACACAGGCAGGTATAAACAAAGGCGAGCATGCACATATTCACTCACACACACACAAAAACACGGCACGGCCCCACACACAGCATGAAGAGTAATCTGAGATATAAAGCCTCATCGATCAGAACTGCTCTCCCTGGAGGATTACATCATTGCCCAGCAAATAGCCAATCAGAGCACAGCTGAGACTGTCCGCTCTGTGACCCCATCTCTTGTAAAAGTAAAGGCAATAACAAAGAGCCACACGCACGCACGCACGCACGCACGCGCACACGCACACACACACACACACACACACACACACACACACACACACACACACACACACACACAATTCCGGTCACGTCTCAAAGAGGCATTGATATCACTCCCTCAGGTATTGAGTGTTTTTATGTAAACCTGCACCACTGCAATGCTCCTCTGGTTAATGTAACAATGGTGCACATCAAACATGTCTCAATCAACATCTCCCCCTCTCACATACACAAGAATATAATGCTGAAAAACAACAACAGGCATGCAAAGTGAATGCTGCAGAACTTTGCGGAGGTGACTTTATGTGCACAGTCTATACTCAAGTTTAAGCGTGGGCAGAAAGAGGCACGCAGTACATTTAGGTGCCAACTACCAGTCTGTTGCATAATAATAATGCATTGCTAACAATCTGATGCAGTAGAAACATAAAGTCATATATTAAGAGGTCATTGTTTGTTGCCGCATTGGGAGTAAATACACAACTTTAGCTTCATTATTTGAAGCTCGAGTGCAGAACTTTACATATAAACAGCGCTGTAGTGCCGCCAGAGTGCACAACGCTCCGCCACTTGTTTTCTTGAAGTGAAAACATAGAATATTTGCAGTTTGCATAGTGCGGTTGAAATGCATACGCATATGTTTAAGCGCTTGAAGATTCAGTCATCACTAAAGAGCATGTCATGCAAGAGAGACAATATAAAACAACAGAAAAGTCAAAGTTGTCATTCTGACATTTAAGGTGTGTTGATGATAGACTGTATATAAAGATGGACGACGCACCCCTACTTACCCCGCTATGCTTAAGTGAAGCTAAAATATCCCAGATATGGTAAAATAAGAATTTGGTGAGTGGAAAATAACACTATTCTTGTAAAGTAAATATGTTGCAAACAGCAAACCCAAATATTCTCAAAGAAAAAGTGATAACACAAACATAGAACGTAACATCCCGTATTTAAATACAGCTCAAGACATTTGTTGGATATTTTTTCACACACCTTATTTTCTGCCGTCTCTCTACTGTTGACTCTGAAATTAAGGCGAAAACTTCCAAATAATATACACTTAAAAAGGCTGAATTTATCATTTTGGCACAGAATCTACCATCCAAACTGTTTCTTCTGCTTTCCCGTGAGTCCACAAAACCAACTTAGACTTTAAGTAACCACATGAATTTAAAAGTATAGCATGTGTTATCATACCTTGATGTAGCCACCAGTTGAGACCAGGAGAGAGTTGTCTGGGGAGAAGTGCAGGTCGGTCAGCCAGCCTCCGTGCAGTGAGTCCATGCCGTCTTTACCTTCCCGAGACAAAATCTTGAGCAGAGAGCCATCCTTCACACTCCAGAGCTGTGACAGACAGACGTACACTATGAACCAACCAGGCCTGTTCCGAAAACTACTTCAGTTGGACAATAAATTGTACCAGAAATAATGACAATAAATTATATTTTTGTCATTTTAAGACCACTTTATGCCACAGACTTAATGGCAATATAATGAGGCAAATACAACCATTTAAAGAGCAGCAAACTTGTTAAATGTTAATATGAAAATATTCCAAATAAATAAATCAAATCAAATAAAATGACAAAACAAAGCAACAGAAAAAATGCATGAGTAAATATTGGCACTGATATTTACTTTGTGCAGATATATTACATTGGCAAATCTGTCTATTTCCATTGCCTAGTTCAGCTGTAACTGTAACATTTATGATGTAGTAAAACACTGTGATCTGACCTATCTGATGTTTGTGCTGTGTTTAATTTATGCACTTTGTTGCTTTGCTAGTGTTGTTTTTTTTTTAAACAAAATCTACCAGCACGGAGGCTGAATAAATTACTACTGTGGACAAGGCCACAGCAAAAAGTATTTGAGCAACCTACAAGGCCCACCAAAAGAAATCGATATCAGTTGTGTATGCTATATTTGGAATATTTTCTCCACTTAACCTTACGCACAAACTGAGTGAGGCAGGGGTAAACAAGCATCTACAGTATTCTCCGAAGTAAAATTATTGTTTTCGTCGATGGAGCCTCGTGGCTTTGAGATAACGGCTTTGGTTTCCAGTCGGGAAAGACTGTCTGACAGCAAGGTAAAGCATTGAAAATATTCTAAATATAGCATGCACTTATAAATTATAGATTTTTTAGGTGGCTAAAAAATAACTAATTGAGTCAGCGTTTGCTTTGCGCAATTTCATTTGACGTACATAAGATGGGGGTTTTCTACCAGGAAGTTAAAGTAAAAAAAATATTGTGATTCAGTGTATAATGTTCTGTATAAGCAGCTGCTCAGTTACTATGGAGATGGTTTGGTTATCACATGACCTAAATATGGAATTCTGATAATGTGATAACAGGTGGTCATAGATGAGGGAAGATATTAACATCTGTCTCTGTTCAAGGATGTCTCTGGCATCAGATGTGACAAAAAATCCCACGCTTAGGTCACATGGTGATAACAACCAAACACCATCTGTTTATTAAGGTCATAATCATTTTTTGTTATCGAACTTCTACTTCTAGAGGTCAAGATGAACATATGAGCTCAATAAAATGAAAAATGAAATGCATTTGCGGTGTGATATACAGCATGAATCCACCCGTAATGCACCCCATAAATAATGAAACGACTGTTTATGGTTCTATCATCACTGATGCAGCACATCATGCCGATTGCAGCTGTTATGCAACTGTTCACATGCCATGTCCATTTGACAATGACACATCACACGTACAGCTATATTTAACACTTGGCATGCTTTTGTGCGGAATGACTCACATTTGTTTCCATAGAAACAGGGGTGAGATTTCAGTGTGGTTTATGTAATTGGATCTGATGGATTCGTCCATTTATGGATAATGGAGCACATCAGCTCAGAGGCCACCAGAGGGCATTAACCCCTTGTTGACTGCAGGCTGAGCACCACTGAATCCCAATCTTCCTCTCACTCAGTCCAAGTTCTCATTTACTGTGTTTGTGTACAAGCTGCTGATTCCAAAGCCTTGGGGAACCAATTTGGCAGTCTGAGTTCTCTCCTTCACCTCCCAGTGTCAGACATCTCCTCCTCTTCCTGCTCTCTTCATCCCAACTTCCTCACACAACCTGCACCTCCTCCAACTCCCATCTGAGAAGGAGCCCGGCCTCCTTCCTTTCATCTTGCGCCTTCTCTATGCACTGCAGCAATCATGATGTATTAGTAAGCACTTTATCTAAATGAGTGATGAGATGTAATTATGTGCTGATCTCTGGAATAAATGTTGACTGCTGTAACTGCATTTTTTTTATGTTGCATGTAAAATTAGATGGTTTCATACTAGTAACATAATGTCATTTGGTGTGTGTGTGCATGTGTGTGTATGTGTGGACACACTGATTTGAGGCAGGAGGCTCAGTGTGGAGTCACCTCTTATATGCTGCCTCTGTACTTTCTTCCAAATGACCTCCATCAACAACTCCACACTACTCTCAACTACCTCATCGTCCTCACAACTCTGAAAATGTTTTACATCCAATTTTCTCCATTTCATCTTTCTGCACTTATGCACTGTGCTGAGAAGCCTTATGAGCCTGAATCCTGAGATCAGCACCCAATGGGATGAAATGCAAAAGTTAAAGGAATACTTTATTCCCAAAATGATCATCTGTTCATCAGTTACTCAGGCCGTGTTAAGTTGAATTCGTGAAGAAAACTTTTTCTTGGGTTCATGGTGAAAAGAGGAATCCAGAAATTACAAAAAAGCAAAAATATATCAAAACATTTGTTTAAAAATGCTCACACAACAGTAATCCAACTCTTATTTATCCAGTCGTATGTTCAGTACTTCCCAGACATTCCTTTATGACGAGGAATAAAGAGAAAGGTAAACTTATCTGTGCTCACTTCAAAGCCAGACTCCATTGACAAAAACAGCATTTTCACCCCCCGAAACAACGAAGCAGCTGATCTACTGCTGCCTCGATTAGTTAGTTTCTTTGTGTTACTGTGTGACTTTGGTGTCTGAAGATTAAGTCTGGATTTACCAAAGTCACAGAATAACTCAAACTACCAATCAAGGCAGTGGTAGACCAGCAGCTCCTGTGTTCAGAAAGTTAAAATGACTGTTTTTGTGTCTTTGAGTCTGGCTTTGAAGAAAGCCATATAAGTGTCACTTTCCGCTCAGTTCCATGTCTGAAAAGGTTGTCTGTTTGTGAGGTACTGAGCATACGACTGGATAAATGAGACTTGTATCAACCTGCACAAGTTGTGTGAGAGTTTGTAAACAGATATTTTAGTATAGTTTTGCGGGATCTAAAAACTGACTTCTATGAATTTGTTGTGTTTTTTTTTGTTGGATAACAGAGAAACAATGTTTTCTTTGAGAATTCAACATAAAACACGGCTCATACGTCGTCGAAAGTTTGAAAATGTTTTTCTTTCACTTCACCATGTTGCATTTATGCACTGTGTTGAGATGCACGTAAATTCCCAGATCAACAACCAATGGTATGAAAGCAAAGGTTAAGAACACTAAATGTTTTGAACACGCACCCGAATCTCTCCGTTGTCATCTCCGGTTGCGAGGCGTCGGCTGTCCCAGGAGAATCGGCAGCTTCGGACACAGTCTTGATGGCCGCTCAGCATGTGGAGGCACTGCCAGGACTCACATTGCCACAACTAGGAGCAGAAAGTAATGCATCAAGATGATTGAAAAGCAGAAATCAGTGCATTAATTGTGCGTGAAATATAAAAAAAAGACAACCCAAAACTGAAATGTTCACATTCTGGCTTGATTGCTGCAAAAATCTGCATGTGTTTTCATTATAAAGTAATCCGTTGATTATTTTCTTGATTAATCACTTTGTTGTTTGGTCAGATGACATCTTCAAATATCATGTTTTGTCCACAACCCAAAGAAAACTGTCATAGAGGTGGAAAGAAACCAGAATATGTTTACTGTATATTCAAGGAGCTAGAATCACAGAATTTCTACCTTTTTTTTTAATGAATTTTAAATATTCTTTTATTTTGGTTGTTTTCATCTGTTTTTTTATGCTAATGCTTTTAACTTGTAGCATTTTCAGATTTGTTCCAAAAATAAAGTGTATTACAAATGAAATCTATTATTATTACTATTATTACTATCATTATTAATCCTTTTTTTCATAAAAAATTGCTTCACCTGACAATTTATCAGTTAATCACTGCATAACGAACGCCATCGGACACATTTACTTCATTTTACATTGTAACAGAACTGAAGTGACTACTCCTTAACCAACCCTTTACTGTATCACAGGTGAGAGTGAGATATACTGAAAATGAAATGTAATAACAGCAGCAGTGTTTACTTGGGAATAACAGGTAATAATAACTATAATAAGTTTTATTTCTGAACCTCAAATGAGTCATCATCTGTTAATAGGTCTTATGAGGACAAACAATTGAGCGAAATGCCGAGTCGTTACAGCACTGCACTGGAATGATGAAACTGTTAATGAGCGCTCTCTCACTCTGCCGCTGTTTTCTCTCTCTCATTTTGTTTGGATTTCCTTTTCTTTACTTTCTGTCTCTCATCCGTTGTTCTCTTTATACTCCTCCCTTCCTCCACTTCCTCTCTCTGCGTTTCCTCCTTACCCGGGTCACATCCTGCACCGCACAGAAAATAACACAGCTCATAATTACACTTCATTTAGCAGTCGGCTTACTATGTCTGCACAAAGTCCCATTCATCTGAAGGTCAGAAGAGAAAGAAAGAAAAAGGGGGGAAGAGAGCGAGAGAGGTGGAGGAAAAAGAATGAGCAGAATAGAGAACCCTCCATCTTTCTGTGGAGCCTTTTGGTTTGACCTCAACATACATGGAGACTTTATATTTGTGTGTGTTTTGAGCTCCCAAAGCCCCTACTCGGTCTGGAGAGCAAGGACTATGTGACTGGCTGCTAACCAGCACCACAGTACACACACACACACACACACACACACACACACACACACACACACCTCAATTATCATCTTTGCCAAATCCATAAAACACACATTCTCTCTCACTACCATCCACTGACAGAAGCCAGGTTGGCCGGCGACCCAGCGGCTGTTCGCTACAGTAAGTGTCGACCAAATCCAAATTCCCGTGTGAAACTTGGTGGCAGTGGCTGTACATAAACTGCTTTAACTCTTTAATGCCCTGCTAAACTGTTTAGTAGAGCATATTTTGAGTAATATTTAAAAGAAAAATGTGTTGAATTTAACCTGACTGAGCATTCTCTACCATTCAGTTTCAGTATGTTATGCTTAAAAAATCCACTAGATGTCGTCGTGTCTTTAAATAGTCTGCCTTTTCATTTCGCCTCCCACAGAAAGTCAGTAACAAGAAAAAATCACCAGCCATGAGGGCTCTAAGTGGTGGGATTTTAATATGTTATAGTAATTTTATACATACAATAAAAATCTAATGAGGGTCAAATAACTTTTTAAAAACATGTTCTACCACACGGTTCATTTGGCCTTTTATGGTAAAGGAAGTTAAGCTAAGCTAATGACATTGAAACTGACTATTTGGTAAGATATAAATGAAGTTATGGGATTTTTTTTTAATCATGCATGTAATTTTATACATTAAATATATGGTGATAACATTTTTTGTAATTATACTTTTTTGCTGTCTAAAGTCATACTTTACCAAACGGTTTCAGTGATCTTTTATGGTAAAGGTAGTGATGCTTATATAATAAATTAACCTTTTTTCTTTCAATAACAAAAGGATAAATATTCACTGTTGTAATTTTTGTTACATTACATATTTGATCAGTTAAATCATATCAGGATGATTTTTTCACCTTCTCTGAATTTCCCATTGCTTTTTTCTTAGTGGGGTCTTTAAAGGGTTAAGACACGCCAGAGAGAGCAGCTGTGTGCTGTTTCTAATACTGGACATAGAGGAACAGACGTTTTCATCCGTGGTTGAATATTGGGCAGAGAAATATAAATCTAACTCCGAACCACAGCTGTTTTTATGATCCAAGAAATTGAATGACATTGAGAGGAAGCCAGTGTCAAAGAGCGTACAGTCTCTGCACTGTTCGGTCTGTTCTGGGGCTCCTTTTTTGCGGATGATGAGCAGGAAAAGCGATGATTTAAGAGCTGCTCGGGGAAAGGTTAAAAAACACATCTCCAGCCCACTGAGTCAGTCAAAGTCAGGCCAAAGTCAAGCGCAGCAGTGTTGGTAACCTGGCAAAAACTACACCCAGACATGGAGGTGGGTTTGTTGCAGAGCGGCCAGGCTGCCAGGCTGGTGGGTCAGCAGGTCCACGAGCGGCAGTCAGAGTCAGTGATCACTACATGTAGGAGGACAGGCTGACCCGGGGGCCATCTGCTGCACGCTTATCTCTAAGGTCCCTCGCTTCCCTGCTGGAGAAGCCTCAGATATCACCCGCAGCAACGCGTCCGTGTTTATGTGCTGTTAGTAATGAGTTCAGAAGGCGGTCTGATGTGTAATAGGTCACGTTGTTACTGGCAGCACAAACAGATATGTCTCATCCCATGTGTGTGTGTTTGTGTGTGGTGTGTGTGTGTGTGTGTGTGTGTGTGTGTGTGTGTGTGTGTGTGTGTATTGAACCTTAGCGGTCTTGTCAGCAGAGGTGGTGGCGAAGAGGCATCCGTCTGGCGAGACATGACAGGACAGGATGGCTCCCCGATGAGCCTCAATGTCCTGCAGCTTCTCTCCGCTTTCTAGGTCCCACATCTTAGAGCGAGCAGGAGAAAGAGAGACAGATTATTTTTTATTTCATGCTACTGTTGACTGCATTTGATGTGTGTGTGTGTGTGTGTGTGTGTGTGGGTGAGCTTTACCTTGACAGTACCATCGAAGGACCAGGACAGCAGTCTTGTATCGGTGGGTAAGTTGGTGAGTAGAGAGAAGCATCTGACCTGTTCTTTGTGACCCTGCAGTACTTTACACTCCCCAGACTGCCACCTCCACACCTACAGAGAGACAAACAGGAATCTTTAAGCCACTGATGCTTTTGACTTCAACCTTTTTCCAATATCCACCCTTGCAAACTTTTACAGGTGCTTTTGAAAAGTCCTGATAAGGGAAATCAGCATATGCTGTGTTTATGCAACTCTGCAAACTATCTTGAGAGTATTACCCATAATCCATAGCATTCAAATAGGAGCTTCACACTCTGCTGGCTAACATGTTATGTCTGTGCCTCATACAGCATTTGTGGCTCTTGAACCCTCTTTCACTCATGTGCATGTATCAAACAAAAGAGCTACACGCTGTATTAAAATCCTGGTGAATCCTGGTGAATTTTAATTGTGCAACGCTTTGATCTGACAGAGATCTTCGTCAGGCTTTTTCAAAATCACCATCACAGAGCAGAGCAAGCGATATTTAGAGACATGCACAATCATCTCTCACCTGAGAGATGTATATGCTGTGCCTTTATATTACTTGTAATCAACAAAATGCCCAAATATCAGCCCAAATAATCAGCCAGGCCAATAATTGGCAACCGCTTGTAATAATTCAGTAACTTTTAGAGCGCAGAAATTCAACTGTACAACATTGCTAATGGTACCGTATATTATAATATTTTATCCTGTTCTTTGGGTTAATTTTTTGATTTTCCCTGGTGCTGATTGCACATGCTGCTCTCTGTGAATACTAATGCATCTGTGGAGTTACAAACTTCTAAACCTGCACATCTGTCTGCAGACTGCTTGTGTGATAATGGTCTAAATTAGGCAGGTAAATGAGTGGAAAACAGGAGTTCAACTGAGCTCACAGATGGGAGCAGAACAGACAAAATCATCGAGATCATCCTGTCAATCACGCTCTTGCGTGCAACGTTGCACCTTTTCTCTCTCTGAACAGAATCTGTCAAAGGCCCAAAGGTCAGAATCCATCACCAGCTAACATCGGTGTCATCAGATCTCTTTACATTCGCTCTGCATTAACATCTAAATGCACACTTCCATTTTCTAGCGAGAACATGTCAAACAGCATGAATTTGAATAGCTTCTGAATAAGTGGCGGACGGTCCGCGAATAGCGATGGCATGGGCAGCAGCCGCATGAATACGGAACAAGGTGCTGCGTTATCGGAGAGGGAAGGAAGTGCTGCAGTGGACGGGTCTGTCAGCAAAAAGAAAAGATGAAGGAGGAGGAGGAGATGAGAGGGGAGGAGAGGAAAGGGGAAATGGGCAACAGAGCATGAACGGTGGGGGTTGACAGACCGTAACGGCACGAAATACACACACACACAAACACAGATAGCAGCACACGGTCAACAGAAGAGCGGGAGGCAGATAAAGAGGTATCGAGAGCGGCGTGGCTGAAGCAAAAAGAGGGAGAAAGGAAGGAGAGGAGACAAAAGAGGGGGATGAAGAATGGAGAGGTGAGGAGGCAGGCAGAGGGGCTGGTAGAGTGTAACAGGTAGGGGAAAGAGAAAGCACCACAGAGACCTGAACCCCTGTGAGGATGAGCAATTCAGCAGAGTAGGCAGTTTTAGTCAAGGTGAGGGATGCGGATGGGGGAGAATAATCGATGCTGGAGAGGAAAAATGGAAGCAGGATGGAGGAGGAGGTGAAAGATCATGGCCATGAATTAGGCAAAAAAAAAGATGGTGGGGTGATGAATGGGAGCAAACAGGAAAAGCGAGCAGAACAAGAAGAAAGGAGCAACTGGGGGGAGGAGAGCCTACCCTTATGGTGGTGTCCTCGGAGGATGTGATGAGTGTATGGCCGTTCTGGCTGAACCGGCAGTGCAACACCGTCTTTGTGTGTCCCAGCAGAGTGGCAAGGAGCTTCCCAGAGGGCACCTCCAACACCTGGAAGAAAAAGACAAACATTAGCACCACAAGTATCCAAATAAACAGCGACAAGACTGAGACTCAATCCCAATACACCCTTTGTCTCCACCATTTCACCCTCTGTTTTGTGTGTTCATGTCTGATTCTTTTTGGTATAGAGGGATAGGGTGAAATGTTTGGGCTAAATGGCCCTCCAAACTGAGTTTATTCAGAGGCACACTCCTCATCAACAAAATGTCTGCACAAGCAACTAAAAAAGAAAAGAAGAAGAAGGGAAGAAAACAAAACAAGATAAAGTTATTCAGTAAAGCGTAAAGTATGGATGAAATGTACAGCGCCGAAAAAGTTAACCATGTTGTCAGACGGAGCGGCAGAACATCAGGCGTATTGAAAGCGAAGCTTAATTGTTCATTCTGTCGGGTCTTAAAGTTTGCATTCATTTGCAGCAGCTGCTCCTCTCATCCATCAATCTGATCTGATCAGCTCTGAACAGATCGACTAGCTCTACATAAAAGGCAAAAGAATCTCAGAAGTAATTGCTGTTCATACTGAAGGAAACACAAGTGGCAATACATCCAATAGTTTTCAAGATTTGTTTCCAAAAGACAAAAATCTTTGTGATGTTAGAGGACATACAGGGTCACAAAAGTCAATGGGTTTTATCTTCTGTGGAGCCTGATGATATTTCAGTCTGGACCAGAGTAGTGGGCCGACCATCCATAGAGCTGCAGAAATACTATAGCTCAAAACTGCTATATGACATTTGAGTATATTTGTGTAAAGTTAAGACAGTACTTAGTCATAAAAATGTGAAAACAGTGCACCGAGAGCTCTACGGCACCAAGAAGTCACACAAGGTTCACATCCGCTGTCTAGAATATCTATGCAAGCCTCAAATGATAGCTGCGTTTGCCAGGATATACTCAGCGAGGAAACTAGAAATCCTGACACAAAGTCACATTTTGACGGAGTAACTGAGAAGGAGAGAGGTGAAGTGCTGCTGCTGGCTTGATGGTGATAAGCACATCAAAAAGAAAGTAAAGAGAGGGGGAAAAGTGTGAGCTTTGAGGGCCACTGTTCAGTCCGGTCAAGACCGCGGAGGGCTGCCGGGGGTCTGACAGCCCTGCAGACATTACTGAGGGAGAACAGAACCACTTTGAAGCTCAAAGACCCCGCTCCAAGAAACAAAAGACATCATGCGTGTTCTCACTTGGGGTAGCTGCCGCTGCATGAAAAGCTCTTCTAATAAGCTCTTGAGATGAAAATCTTTCACAGATTATTCAAAGCTGGTTTTGAGAGAGATTTTGTGAATGCCCTGCAAAGGTCAACTGGATGGTTGCTAACTCTATGGCCCAGAGGCTTCGAGAAATCCTTAATGGGGTTCCAAGGAGCTCTGAAGCAAAATAGGAAAGTGTTAAGTCATGCTCATGGCGTGGCTCAAGGGATGGCCTGTCAATCATTTGGTCCAGACTGAAATATCTCCACAAATATTAGATGGAAAGCTATGAAATTTGGTTTGGACAGTCATGTTACCCACAGGATGAATTGTCTTAACTTTAGTTATCGTTTAAATTTTCATCAAATGGTAATCAGAACTAAATCTGGTTCCAGCCCTTTTCCCACGGGACAGGTATTGCCAAGGGACCTCATGTGCTTTTGTTTTTTACAGTGTATTCGCACGGAATGAGCAAAGTCTGTATTTCTATGTCATAGTGGGATCAGTCTCCTTAATTTCCACCAAAATGTGGTAAAATTTTCTAACTTTCAATGCAGCATCCAACATTGACTGAAAAACAGACCCAAAAGAGTTGTGAAGACAATGAAAAACCAATACCAAATACCAAATACCAAAATACCAAAAAACAATACAAATCAAATAATGAGATGCTAATGCACACAAGATTAATATAATCATATGACTATCCGTTTTTTGGTGAAATAAGGTAGGTAACTTGCAGCGGAAATTTTACTTGACCAATTACGGCAGATTTGCACAGCATTAAAATCATGACCTTCATATATAACATTGTTACGCTGAAATACAACACAGAGCTAGGAGCCGGACTGTCAGTCTTTAAAATATGTTTAGTACTCACTTTCAGCAATAAAATATTAGATCAGGGCAAAAATCTTTAATTTTGTAATTTTTTTTTGTAACAGAATTGTTTTCATCACTAAAATGAACTTATTCTACTTATCAATGACTTTTTCAAAGAAGGCTAATTAAAGGTTTTATGAGGCGAAACATGGATATAGATTACAACTGTGAAAACATTTTCTGGCACTTATCAAAGCCTTTCATTTTTCTAATTAACCTCCAGATAGATCTATTTAGTGATTTAGCCTTGGCACAGTTGAGTCTGCAACTTTGTAGACTTCACAACAAATTACTGAAAGTCACACAAAAACAATCATTCAACTTCATTTAAAAACAAGGAACAAAGCATAGAAATCTCTTGTGGAAATGCAGAAATGAAATAAGTACAGCACAGCACCTGTAGTTTTCAAGAGGCTGATAACACTTGGGATTTTACCAGCCACTAAAATATTTACATCTCAGAGGAGAAGGTTGAAATGTCTGAGCAGAACAAGCCTCAGGGCATGCCGACCAATGTTTGTCAAGCTCCTCATACTGAGACGCAAGTTTCAAAGCCTGAGAGAGGGCGCTTTGGCGAGGTTTACACGTCCGGCTCAAGGATTTCTGGGATGGCGCAGTTGGGAATAATGCCTTAGGGTGTTTGGTAACAAAAAATAAATAAACAAATACAAAAGCAGGCTAATGTAAAGAGAAAAGATGGGGGACGGTTGTTTTAACTACTACTATCAAGGGAGTAAACAAGTCGCTGAAGCGTCGCAGAATTCATAAGAAAAACATAAAAGTGGTGAAGGATTGAGATGGTCGGTGTTGAAGCTGGTCCTACACGATGAGACATTTTGAACAAATAAAATACAGGTACCATGCTCTTACTGTACATTGTGTTATTTTGGGTGATTCTTAAAGGGTCTGAGACACACACACACACACACACACACACAAATATTACTCTCTCCCTGCCATACCTGCACGCTGCCTGAGCTTAGCCCTACAGCCAGCATCAACCCCCTGAAGGAGATCAAAAGTCGTCGGATCCTGCGGCCAACTCTCCTCAGTACCTGACTAGCTGTCAGCCCTGCTCCCTGGCACACGACACACACAAACACATGCACACATACACTCACAAATGCACTTTTTTTATAGTAAAGAAACATGAACCTTCTGCCCTCACCTGTACATCTTACATGATATTCATCACATTAGCAGAGCAAAGCTGATTATGTCAGACTGATTCCAAGGCTGATTATATTTTTCTTTTGGTAAACTGGTTGTAAATAACTCCAGTTAAGGGAAATGGATATGAATGCTTTCCACTGCAGTGATCACAGGCAGCAGAAATACCTGCAGCTGACACCGGGGCGCCCTCTGGTGTTTGCTTGGAGGAGTACAACAGCTAAACCTGAGTGGACTCTGTGACGATTACATAACACTTCAAATGTGTCTAATTCTGTTCGAGGTAACTGATTAAGCTTAAAACACAAAATATAAAAAAAAGGTCTTAGCTTTTGTCACCCTAATGGCTCAAAGACTAACTGGAAAGCAATAGTATCTCTGTCTCATACTCACCATATAAGAGACATCCTTCATTTTCTTAGATTGAAAAAAAGACATTCATTATGTGGTTCCTATAATGAATTTGGAAATATATGAGGTCCATTCTTCCACTTTGTTAAAAGGATTAATTTCTCACTTATGTGTTTCTTTCAGAGGGATTTTGTTCAGAGGTGGATGACATACCTGAAAGCCATACTTGAGTATACAAATTTCTTACCAGAAAATGACTTTCTTCGAAACTAAACCACCTATTAGAATATTACTAAACTGTAAGTCTTAAAGTATTTGATGGCTACTGTACTTAAATATAAAAGCATTTTATGATATTAAATGTATCCAAGTAAGCGCCCAGAATTCTGACAATTATGAAATTTATTTTTGAAGAAAAACAAGGGTTTTTTTGTGTATTTTGTGTGCATGAACTGCAAATATCTTATCACCCTCCAATGCTCTTTTGAATGCTCTCTTAGTTTTAAGAACTCAGATTACTAATAATTTGTTCTTTAGGTCCTTGTGTCAGCTAATCCTTTCTTCTCATATCTCTGGGACCAAGAGAAGAGCTGTCATTAACAGCATTAACCCCTGTATTCAATAAGACTTTAACACCTTTTATTAATTAATCTGCTGTAGGACGCTGACCTTGTGCAGCATGGATATCTCAGGCGACTGTGTGCATGTGTTTTAATATTGGGAGAGGAACTTTTAAGGATGTGGTATACAGCTGCAATATGCATAAAACATGCAATACACACACAAAATGTCACAAAAACACACATCTGCCACAACGCAGACTCAACTCAACCTCATTCTCTGCCTGCAAACAACAATTTATCACCAAGACAAAGAGCGGTGGAGCGAGGAGAGCAGAGGGACAGACAGAACAAAAGGAAGAGGAGAGATAAACAAAACAGAAGAGGGAATCAATTTTTTTTTAAAGAAGGTATGTGACAGAGATGGTAAAATATGAGAATAGGATGCATGAGTTTGGAGCGCTGAGAATACAGATCACAGGTGAAAGAGAAGGCAGAAAAGCGAGGGGCTGAGGGGGATGAAAGAGGTGTTTTGAGTTGACCTGACATGCAGCTGACAGGACAGATAAAAAGGGTGATGGCGTTAATGTCAGATCTCATGACTCAACATGGTCTGAAAAACACCTCCTACAGCCACATGGGGTGGAGACATACACACATACGAACATGCAAAAGACGCATCCTCACATGCACATGCACACGTACAGTTGAGTGCGATTTTGCAGTTTTTCAAAAATGCAATAGTTTGATGAATGTTAATGTTGCTCTTTATAGACACTGACAGGCAAATGCACAAAGAATGTTGCTGGTATGAATTGTGCATCACTTGCAAACACTTTCTACCCTGTCTCAAGGTTAGATTCACAAAAGATATTGCGTTAATGATCTTACAGCACAAACACGCCCATACAGATTTGCAGTTAAGTACATTTTGCCCTTTTTTGTCTCTCAATATGAATGTTGCATTTGAACCAAGAATACAGTAGACAGAACAACAGCAAAGAAGGAGAAAACTGAAATTTTCTTTGAAATATTTGGGGTTTACTATCCCATTCAATCAGAGCACTTCATTTACTTCTAACTCTGAAGATGCTAACAATTTCACTGTAGCTGTGTAAAGCTATGAGCGCTGATCTCTGTGAATGAGACTGTTTTTGCAGTGAAGCTTATTTGCACAGAAAGGGGCCAATTCTGTGCCAAATGTATGCTATAATACTTCATTTAAATAAATGCAAATAGCAGCGGAGCATTGAGACGCTCTCAGTTTCTTTTTGTCTTCTCTGTGCAGGTTTAGCGGCTGCAAAAGCGGCACAATCCTTTTATGGATATGCCCAAAAGTCCACCAGTAGAGATTATACTTTCTGAATTGAGAGTGCAGCGTAAAAGATGTGCTAAATGTGGGACATGAAAATACGTTTTATCAAAAGGTATAGCTCCAAATTTTGGGGAAACAACCCTATTTGAGTTCTTGCTCAGAGTTAGATGACAAAATTAGAGCTGGGAGGCAGTTAGTTTAGTAGCTTAGCATGAAGACCTAAAGCAGGTTCAGATTTACTGAAGATATGAAAAAGGTATCCATATTCTTAGTTCTAGTCTAGATTTAGTCTAGATATGTCATCCAATAAGGGCTGAAATGATTACTTCATGAATTGATTAGTTAAACATCAGAAAATTAATCTGATAATCCATTAAAAGTCTAATTTCCATCTTCTAAAATCTAAGATTTTTTTTCTTGGTTTTTTATGATGATAAATCAAATATCTTTCTCATTGTTTTTTGGATGAGCGAGCTATTTGAGGACTTCGCTTTGGGCTCTGGGAAACTGTGATGGCCAGTTTTCAATATTTTCTGAAATTTAACTTTAACACTTCAGGAAAATTCATCATTTCCATATGCGCAAAAGGAAGTTAAATTTAGTTTATATTGCATTTCTTTGACAAAACCAACACATACTCGATTTACAATTATATTAATTTGTAATAATTTAAAGGCTTAAACCGCTCCATGTTTTGTATTTTGAAGTGTAGGTTTAAGTGATTTTTCTACCTGTACGGTGCCGTCCTCCTGTCCCAGGGCCACAGCAGAGGGCTGCCTGCACATACACGTACACCTGATCCTGGACGACATCTCCTCCGACTGGAACAGCACCGATCCTGTCCTGCTATCACGCACCTGACACACACACACACACACACACACACACACACACGCACACACACACACACACACACACACACACACACACACACACACACACACACACACACACAGAGAGAGTTTTCAGTGACAACCTGATCATCAGAGTTCATTAAAACTTTTCTGCACTTTAACTTAAACTCATAGAAAACAAATATTCCAGCTTCACATTCCTGCTTCTACCAGCCCGCTGCCTTTCTTTCTTTCTTTCTTTCTTTCTTTCATTCATTCACTCATTCATTCATTCTCTCTCCGTCTCACCTGCAGTCTGTTGCAGTTGTCTGCAGCTGACACTATGATTTCTTCATCATTGAAGAGAACGTCAGAGTCTCTTTTCAGGCAGACAGCTGAGGACGTGTGCACCTTTTTAGTCTCCCATAACTACAAAACACAAGACAGGAAACGGGCTTGAGTCGAACATAATATAAAAGTTCAGCTGAGAGAGCTACAGCCAACATTCACTTTTCTCGTGTTTGCCCTCTTAAATTACATCTTTGTAACTTGCATTTATGCAAAGGAGTTTATCTTGGGCGAGAAAATCTAAGCGTCAAATTAGTTTACATAGTCAGCGATGTTGCTGCAGAAGCAAACTGGGAATAACCTGTCTGTGGCAATAAATAAGTCATCAGTATCTGTCTCATACATTTTTGTTTTGCACTTCAAACTTTATTTCCAGATGGTCTGACAGCGCAGAAACACACACTGGTAACAGAACGCCTTTGCACCACAAGATGGCTTTCTGTCCTCTGGATGAACATACACCAGGTCAGGTGTACATTTGCATTTTTAGCAGTTTTACAAGCCTTCTGCTTGATCTTACTTCTTGTTTTTATACAATTTTTCTTTTCTTTTTTTTGTGTGCCAATTTTCTGGGAATTTTCTTGTATTCCTTGCTAATTTGGGGTAATTTCGTGTGAAGTTACTTATTGCCTTACATGTTTTTGAAAGAGATTAAACCAATTTGCTGAGGTTTCAAGGGGTTAACAGCTGGCAGACTGGGAACAGAGTGCAATTAGTCAACGTGTGATGTTCAGTGTTGATTTCACAAGAGGTAATAAGAAGAATAATGACAATAACTGTGAGCTGATACTCTAATGTAGAAACAGTGCATCACACACACTGAGGCAGTCTTACCCTGACGGTCTGGTCGTCAGAGCAGGAGAGCAGCTGCGAGCCGTCAAGAGAAAACTGGACGCGCTGGACCCAACTCAGGTGACCGCTGCAGTCAGCCATCTTCTTATTGGCCTCCAAGTCCCACAGCTGGAAGACACACACACATATGAGCTACTGTACACTAATTCACCAGTATATTTAACTAATTTTTTTTTTTTTTTGACATGCTCATACAAAAACAACATGTCCCGACACACATTTTGTTTATAATAACAAGTACAGTAAAGTATTCATAAAGAAGAAATGCAATTTAAGAAATGCAGAACACGGGGCACAAAGAGAAGAAATAATGTTGAAAAACACTAAACATAAAATAATTTCTACATTTTTTTAAACAGTGTTACATAATAAAATGAAAAATCTCTCTGTGTATGCATGTATGTGTTATACCTCCACTGCATAGTTTGAGAAGGCGATTGCCAGCAGGTTACTGGTAGGACAGGCGTGACAGTATTGCACAGTGCTCAGACGATTTGTTCTGATCTCCAACAACATGTCCGACGTCTCAACATCAAACACCTGAGAAACAGCCACAAAAAGCAAGCGTTTTACACTTTTATCATTTTAAAATAAACTTTGATACATTCTGTCATTTGTGTCATACAAATAATTTCTTCTTGCCTTTCACTGATACCAGTACATCTGTAAATAAGCGGGTAACATCAGACATGTCCATGTAAAGGTTGGCTCTACACAGTGTGTATTGCACATATTGAGCGTGTGTGTTTAATCGTATGTGTAATAAAAAGTAATATCTTTTGCCTAAAGATCAAAATCTTAAGCAAACTTGCAACATTAAAGTCTTGTTTTTTGTACTCTCCGTAAAGTCAAAAGAACAAGCTCAGACGTCTCTGCTGGGTTGTTTCCCAGAATACAAACAAATGTGGACGCAGAGGACACAGACAGACTGATTACGGGTCAAGACTGACTGATTTTGGAAAGCTCTGCAGAGGAGGGGCTGCTCACATTTGCAACCAGGACACACACTCTTCAGACTCTCTGCAAGACAAAGTGACAAACAGCCTCTCTTTCCTGTCTCCTTCAATGAAGAGACACCCAAACATCAAGGGCAGGGAGGATGAGGTAAGCCCAGAGGTCTTGGATTATTATCCGAAAAGCCAAGGCATGTACGACAAGACGGATTCTAACCTTTTAAACCCTCTGTATCACACATTCCCCACAAAATATCATCTCCTCTCATTAAAATATATATTTCAAAACTGCTCACAAAATACTCACCAGAGCAGCGTTACGAGCTGCACATACGATGCGTTTGCCGTCAGCGGTCCAGGTGCTGCACTTGACGAGGACGTCTTCATCACTCTCTGTAAACATGTCCCTCACATTGACTGTCTTCCACTCATTGGCAGATGACACCTGAAATAGCTGCACACATACAGATATTTATGACTAGCCCATATTGCTAGTTATTTAAGACAGCTTTACAAGTATCCAGTTTAATGGCAGTCACCTTAACGGTACCGTCGTTGGAGGAAGTGGACACATAGGTGTCATCGGGGGAGAAACAGCAGTGATTGACGGGCTCAAAGTGACCAAACATGGTGTTCTGGGAGGAGGGTTTGTTGAGGTTCCACAGCTGCAGAAACAGACAGAAACACAGTGAGACAAAAACAGAAGAGAGAGGAAGAGACCTTTTACAGCCAAACAGTCAAAAGAAAATTGGGAATGCAGCGTTTGTCAGTTACGCCCCAAAGCCTTTTCAATTTAGCCTTTAACTAGCTCTGACTTCACTGCTTTGCATTCTGCTTCGCACTTGTGTACTGCTGCACATCTTTAAGATGTTGTATTTTCCTCAATTTTATGCATTTCATAACTCTATTTTCTGCTTATTTTTATTCATGTCAGTGGGTTTTATTTTATTGATTTTATTTTTTCATGTTGTGCATTCTGTGCATTCAATTTTTATCCTTGTTTTTTTCTTACTTTTAAGATGTTTCTTTTTATCTTACTTTTACTAGTGGGTTTTACCCATTTGAAGATGCACTCTATGTATTGTATTCTTATCTTATTTTGTTTTTACATGCAGGTTTTATTATGTCTATTTGTCTTCTATGTGTTTTGATGTGAAGCACTGCGTGTAATTTCTTTCTTGTACGTTGTACGTTGAGCTGCATTTCTTGTATGAAAGGTGCTCTACAAATAAAGTTAATTATTATCATTATTATTATTGTACTAATTTCTTGCAATAGTACTAATTTTCCGAGACGGGCAAAACAAACACACTCACACACCTTGACGTTCAGGAATTTGTCGTTGGAGCAGGTGGCCAGCAGGAGGCGTCGCGTCGTGTTGGTAAACTGACAGTGGTTGACCTGCTCTTCATGCTCCTCCTCAAAGACCCTCAGCAACATGGCTCGCTCCACGTTCCACACCTGCAGTAACAGACACACACACAGTTTTAGGAATTTGATGATAAAATGCTGGATTTGGCATGGACTTTACCATTACTGGTCACAATGAGTGAATGGACAGTTGTCTGTTTACCTTGACTTTCCTGTCGCTGGAGCAGGTTGCTAGGAGACGGTCGTCAGGGGAGAAGGCACAGCAGAGCACCTCGTCGTCATGGGCCTGGATCTCTGTGAGCTTCTCACCTGAGGTGCTCTTAAACACCTGAGCATAAAGGTACAATCACAGCAGTTAGCCAACAATATTCAGTGAAATGTTTGTATAACTATGACGGAGGATTAGGGTCATGTTAAAGAAAAAAAAGTTAGATTCTGAGAATAAAGTCATAATATTAAAAGAATAAAGTTAATATGAGAAAAATGTCTTAATATTACAAGAATAAACTCGTAGTATTTCTCAGAATATTAAAAGTTTAAGTCTCAAAAAAAATGTTTTTCTCAATGTGGCCCTAAAACTCTGTTGTAATATACCCAAGAAGGAATAAAGTACACTATTAAGTAAGAGCAGTTTTTGCTATAACATTTGGACAAATCTTAACTGATATACAGTGACATGCGCAGAAAAACTTAAAACTAACAATAATAAGGATAAAATTTTATACCTAAAGCTACAGTGTAGTGACCACAACAGTATAAAAATGGTTACACAAGATAAATGCACACACTAAGCAGCGTTTTCTTTTGTTTGTTTGTTTGTTTTTTTCTAACATCATCTGGCAGTAACAGTGTATTGCCCTCCATATTTTCCAGTATTATGTCTCCATGGAAACACTTTGCCCTTCATGGTTTTATCACATGCACCTAAACACAGACGCAGAGAGAAAATCTGCTTTGATACCTTGAGTGTCTTGCTGGCTCCGCTGGAGGCGATCTTCGTTCCATCGTGGGAGAAGCAGGCCGAGTAGATGGAGCCCTGGTGGGGGTGGATCACCAGACGGGACAGACTCTCTACACTGCTCTTATTCCTGTGCAAGAAAAAAAACATAAATATCCATTCAACATGGGATACAAAGCCTAGGATCGCCATTTTTTTATTGCATATTTGCAAAAATGTGTAATATAAAGCTAATTTACAGGTTATTGTTCAGTTTATGAGAGCTATTTTGCACTGAATAAATCAAATCCAAAAGAAGCCAATTGAGTGCATTTATCTCCCTAAACCTCCCACAATTTGCACAAAAAAAGCTGCATCTAATTAGCTTTTATCCTAATAAAGCTGCAGAAATTGCATAATTGTATGCATAAATATAACTGTTGAATAGATGAACACAACGGCCAACACATAACTTCATTACAACAAACATTCACACATCTGAATGCCATAATGAATTATTTGCTTGCTTACAGCCAGTCAAAGTAGAGTTTCCCTGTGCCAGCTCGGTCCTGCGCTTGCAGCAGAGCCTGCCTGTAGACCTCAGAGGTGTGCGGCTGAGACAGAGCTAGCTGCACCACGTCGGGGAAAGGACGCTGCTCCAGCTGGTGGCCGTTCAGAGAGAGAAACTCCTGGAAGTGACTGCGGACTTCACTGTTCTGGTGAGACAGAAAACAAGCACTTAAGCCCAAACTAACAAGAAACTCCACGAGACTGACCCCTCATCATTAGGGCACAACTGTTCTGCACAAACAAATCAAAGGGGAGTTTATTTAAATCATCTCTTGATGTTTTATTTTTGTACAATAACTATGTTTGTCCCCATTTCCATAACCGTCACCCTAACCCTCAGGGTTTTGCTCTAATCCTCTTCTGTGCCAGTATTTTTGTTGTTGTTGTTGTTTTTACATAAATGCTAGAGTGACTCACTCTTGTCAGAAATGTTCATTTTCTGCTATGCACACTTTTCAGTCACAACTTTTAATTGTTACTTTGGCATGAAAATCATAACTTAGTGCTGCCAGCACTCTTACTATGAATGTCCTGGTAACACAGGTGTGAGAGTTACGGATCATAGCTCCTTGCTTCCCCACTCGGGTCTGATAAACCATTTGCCAATTATCATATCCACGCTCTTATCTTGCACTGATGAAAATTGGAAAGGGACCAGGGGACAGCAAAAACACGGAAGGGCAATAAACTTGAGTTTTCATAAGAGATAATGAAAAACAACTTGGGGAAAGATAACAGAGGGACCTTGTTTTGATTTAATTCACCGCGTTTGACTGAGAAGGGCAAGGGCATGAAAGACAGATGCACCCCTGAACCTGCATTTTCCTGAGAGGGACTCACACCTGAGCACAGTTCAGAGTTTAATGAAGGAGAACTGGATTCACCATCACCTGCCAGAATTTTAATCTTTCTTGTGACAGTGAAAGATCAGCAACTAAAACACAAAGTCACCACACTAGCTTAGTTTCACACATAGTTAAGTTTCTTTTTTCAGTCTGCTGACCTCTTTGTCCAGAATGGGTCCGTACTCCACATAGTCGTTGATGAGGTGAGCCGGACCCATGATCTGGGACTTGATGCTGACCCAGTCCAGAGAAAACATGAGCGAGTAGAGCTCCTAGACAGAGACAGAGACAGAGACAGACAGAGACAGAGAGAGACAAAGACAGAGAGCAAGATGGTGAGTAAGAAAGAAAAGGATGTTGGGAAATTCACATAAGCTTGTCAACTTTCTGTCATGTCTGTACATACCAAAAAATACGAAATACAGGCAAAATATAACAGAAAATTATCACGCGCGATGTTCTGTTAAATAAACTGATGTTTAGTGTTATGCAATACATCAGAAAAAGCTCTTTTTGGGCCTACAAAAACTATGCATCTCATTTGGTTAGTTTTTATGCACAATAATCACATCTCATTCTGTCCTATAAAGGCTAACCACAGTAAGTACAACTTTGGCCAAAACAGAGATGTGACCAAAATTAAACCTGTGGGCATCTGTTCTATTGTATGTGTGTTTTTCTTGGGTCAATGTAGTTCTGTTTTTGTGAAAACAGAGTGAAAAAATTGCAGTAACTACAAAATCCCACCTAGGACCAGGACAAACAGCTGCTCGTTTAGTAACTGTGCTCTGCCTTGGGTTACCAGAGTTTGGGATTCTAAGCATATTATGGCGAATGGTGAAAGTGAGAATGACGATGATGCTAACGACAAAATAACTAATAATGTAACTATGACGAGAGAAAGATAAGTGATGAAGAAGATGATAATGTCAAGCAATCTTAATTTAAGTCTAACCTGGTCAAATAATACTTAAGGGTTGCTTAAAATTCTGTCTGTTATTACTTTTAAAACAGACATCTATCAACGAAACAAATATATATTGAATCTAAAGTAAACACTTCTCCTCATACTGTAAAAGATACCCCACTAAAATTGTCTTTTTTTACTTTGCCTTTGCAGTACCTTACACTGTTATAGAAGTAATGCAAAGGCAGAGTGCAGTAACTACAGTTGTAGTGCATGTTTTGGGTTCATGGGTCCATTCACTGGTGAGTTTTCAGGCATAAAAAATACTTCATGAATACCTGTTACATTGCAGTGCAGTGCACACTGCAGCATTCATTTACAAAACAAACAGGTGTGTGTTTTACCTGGGAGAGGTTGGCTTTGGCCATGTGGTATGTCAGGAATCTGATCCAGTAGAGACATTCCTCGTCTCCTGAGGTGGGAGGACCGTCTCTGTAGTGCTGCTGGTACTGATGCACCACTTTAGAGTGCAGGCTCTGAAACACACACACATAAATGTCTATAGCTAGGAGGCCTTTCTTCCCCACACACTTAACAAAAAGATCACAGTCTTACTGTTTGATCTATTATAGGGAGCGTCCAAACTAACCTCGAGCTGGGTGCGATTCTGCTCCTCCAGGAAGTCCAGCTGGAGGTCGTGGAGGTAGTAAAGGTAGGGTTTATTGTGACTGTCCACAAAGAGCAGAGACTTGTTGACAAACTCCTCAAGAATGTCCTCCACCTCCTCCGGCTCCAGCTCCCACAGAACGGACAGCACCTGAAAGAGGGAATAACACTGTAGCCTGTGCGTTTCTTTGGTGTGACTGTCCATTTCTTTGTTTAGAGGAAGACTATAATTGATAATTTGTCCACATATAATACATTATATGCAACTCATAGCTCTTGTTTTGCAGCCAGACCTTGGCAGGCACTTTGATGTCCTTCTCCAGCACAGTGAGGTCCCTGTAGAGCTCTCGATGCTCCTCAGGTAGGACTTCAATGCTTGCAGCCATGGCTTGGTCGAGGGCGTCGTAGTCGTAAGACGATGACTTCCTGATACGCTTGAACTGCTTTTGCTGTAACTGGCGAAGGTAATAACGCCAACGGTTGGGTTTTTCTTTGAGTAGAGCTCCGATCAGAGACACAACCAGAGGCGAACCTGAGATGATGGCACAGAGAAGCAGAAAAGTCTGGATGTTAAAGACACAATATGAACATTCTCTTATTATATGACATAAATATTTATCAGATATGTGTTTTTATATGTAAATACATCTTCTTACCATCTTCTTAACCTTCATCTTTTAACCATTTCTTTAGTTTTACAGAATTATTTCAGTGTAAAGATATGGAGTGATAAATTAAACTTTATCTTTAGAAAAGTTTAAAATCATTAAATTTAGTTCTGATTTTATTCTTTTCATTGTGTTCAATGTATCCCTTGTTTTTTACTGGATTAATGTTTACTGAAAGGTTACTTTTTCTGCTGTGTGCTCTTTTTTGTCATTTGTGTTTCATTGTATTTTTCTGTAAAATGTTAGTTTATTTTTTGTTTGTTTATTTTTGTTTTCTTCTTTTTTTGGTTATTTGTTTGTTGTTTCAAATTGAGGTAAGGTCCGTTTGTATAAGCCTCTGGCTTATTGGCCTCACCTGACACATTTCTTTTTTATTTTTATTCATCTGGATTTTACGCAGTTTTTAATTGTGAGCAAATAAACTAAAACTAAAATTTACATGAGTTTTTAAAAAGTAACCACATAAAACATAACTTACTGATATGTTCTGATGCTGTTAAAGAGTAATTTACATAACAAATATTGGCAAATGCAGGATATTGAATTGCTTATTTTTGTAATCCTATAAAATACATAAAAATATTCAAGATCTGTATGCCAAACTGTAGATTTAACAATCTCTGTTATATTGTGAAAAAGACAGAGATTGCATGTATATAATGTTTAAGTTTGCAGACCTTTACACTCTCTGACGATGCTGCGAGCCTCCTCAGGAAGTCCCTGGAGTTTAGTTTGAGTGTACAGAGCGAGGATCTCCAGTCCCTTGTTTTCATCCAGACCACTCTCCACTCCCACCTCATACCTGGCACCTACAAAATAAAGAGAAGCACATATCCTAATAAAGCTGCAGAAATTGCGAGTCTTTTCCAGTGTAAATAAAAAAACAAGGTTTAAATCACTCAAGTTTGCATGTGTATAGTGTCCAGATTTAAAAAAATAAATAAATAAAAGAAGTAGGGCACATACCACTAACGGAGTCAGTCAGGCTTCTGTTTCTGGTGGTCAAAAGTATCCGACAGTGAATATCAAACGCCTTCAGCACTGTGCTGTCCCAGATGTCATCTAGAATTAGCAAAGATCTGAGGCCAAAACAGAAACAGACAAGTGATCAGAGACATGAAAACTAAGAAACAGTGGTTACCAGAGCATCTACAGTGGCTGGTGTTACAGAAGATCAACACACATCAGGCTTTAAACGTTTTTATAGAGTGTATTTGCACCAAATGATGACACAGTTGTATAAAAATAGTAAAAAAAAAAAAAAAGTGTCATCAAATTAAATTCATCATACTCTTTAGTTTCTTTACTGACAACACCAACCTCCTGCTAAGGGTTTTGAGTATCATCAGTATGTATTTAATAGAGTATACGTAATAATAGAGTATAGACAGCTTGCAACTTGCTCTAAATGCAGAAAAAAACAAGACTTGTGTTTTTTACTACTTCAAGAGAAGTAAGAGAAAGTTGCAGAATAAATTAAGCTACTTTTAAATACAGAAGGTTTTTAATTGATGATCACTTGTCTTCTAAGGCTCATATCCATATATATATATATATTTATCATATATATGTCACAAGAAGCTCAAGCTTTTACTTGGATTTACCGTTAGAAACAAGTCTTGCTTTTCTTTATGCATAAACAGAAATGTGTGGAGTCAACCTTTTTACCTCTCATATATTGTGATTTAATTTATTGTTGGCTGCATATCTTTGTCCTAATATCACAATTTTGTTTTTGTTTTTATCTTGTTATTTAAGCAAATTATGAAGAACTCAATGACAAATGATTTTACATGAGCGCTGAGCGATACGGAAAACTTAAACTATCACAATCTTTTTGAGAAATTACTTCAGTGTCGATATTGTCGCAATATTGTAAGGTTGACAAGTGATGCCTTTAACAAAATATTTACACAACAAGATTTTTGATTTATAATCATCAGTGGTTAAAAATAAATAATAAAACAGCTAGAGCAGTCTGTTAAGTCAAAACAATACATTACTTCATTGTAATGCAGCCTTTAAAACCAGTAAAAGACAACATCTATGATATATTAAACCTAAGAGCTAAGACAATATCTAGTCTCATATCACGATATTGAAATAAT
The DNA here is from genome assembly GCF_008729295.1 of Plectropomus leopardus. Lineage (NCBI taxonomy): Eukaryota > Metazoa > Chordata > Actinopteri > Perciformes > Serranidae > Plectropomus > Plectropomus leopardus. Next base: position 7,296,215 of record NC_056484.1, read on the forward strand.
ATCAATATATTGTCCAGAAATGTTTGTATTTATTGCTTAAATGTTTTGTTGTGGCATTAGTCGATGTATGAAATCATCAAGTCAATTTGGCTTGCACTGCAGTCCCATTTAAAATATTAATATTCATCTAAAAAGCACAAAGCGGGTCATGTTTATCTGAACATTTAGTAACCTTGGATATCTGCGCAGCATGAGGAAGCGCAGGCGCTCCTTGGCCTCGTCCAGAGAATTGGGGGGCCGATGGTGGAGCGACTGGGAATCCAGGCCCTGCTCCAGACGGAAACACAATGACTGGATCTTCACCAGCAAGTCTGGTTTGTCCAGCTGGCCGATGGACAACCAGTGGATCCCTCCAGGGAAGCACTCTGCAGGGGGAAGAGTAGGGGGAGAAAAACAACATACCGGAGAGGCAAGAGGTGAGAAGTAACACAGGACTGATAATCAGGCAAACATGTTTGAGACTGTAACACTATTGAGCGGGAAAATCAGCCCAGGATTAAAATTTGTACAATTTCTGAATGTTTTTTTTGACGTAGTTTCAAAATAAGGTCTGCCAATAGTGTTAGCAGGGTCCCTACAGCTTATGGCAAGTTAAAATTAATACCAATTTTACAATAACCACAAAAAAAAAAAAAAAAAAAAAACCGGAACGCACAACAATTTTTTGAAATTTTTTAGGAAATATTTATTTCACTTATCACTTTTTGGCCAAGTTAAAAAGTTAGACGATCTACTTAAAATGCTGAAAATATTAAAACTTTCTAGAGTCAAACACATGTTAAACAATGATCATGTGTTATTAAAGTATCCATCTGTTTTGTCTTAAAAAAAGTTTGTTTAATTATCATTTGAGCAGATGCGGTAAATGTTTGAGTGACTGTTGGTTCTTCTAACTTGTCCTGCGTGATGTTCAAATTAGTAAATCATATAAAAACAGACACTACCAATTATTTTGAGATTTCATTGTGCAATATCAGAAAATGTAATCATAATATCTTCCTCACAATGTCTTTGGATTTTTAAGACTTTTGAGTCTTAAAAGACTTTAGACTTGAGACTTTTGAAAGATTGATTTAAGACATTTTAATAATATTTGAGGCCTTATTTTTAGATGAATGAATTGAATGCCTTTTAAGACTTTTTAAGGATCAGACTAGGCAGCTATTCACCCTCAATGAGTCCATGGTGTCTGACAGCCTCGGCAGCCAGGACAGATTTCCCAGAGCCAGCCATGCCGAAGACGGTGACCCAGCCAGGCTCCTTCTGTAGTCGGTACAGTTTCTCCCTGACCCGGTTCACGAGCTCTGGTCTGCTGACAAACACCACGGGCCTCTGTGGCACGCCGCCTTCACTCAGCACTGTCTGGACTGAAGAATTACAACAATAAAGGCAAATAAACTTAACAAGTGTTTAAGTTTTCACACATTCCACATGCAAAAAATGAGACATTTGAAAACTAAAAAATAAGCTTTTAAGATATTGGGCAGCCTGTCAGCATACTTTTTATCTCATGATGCATTAAGCTGCTGCAGTAAACCAACACGTCTAACCAAATAAGCACATGCAACCGATTTTTTCTCCAACACTCAAGGACTCCCACACACTGTCATCAACGCCTCCATTCTCTCCACTGCTGAAAACACCCCCAGCTTCCTCACCATACGGTGTGCAGCCGTTAGAGGAGCTCTTATGTGCATCAGGCATCATGTGTGGTAGGTCATCGTGAAGCAGATTGGCCAAATCATCGTATGCCTCCTTGATCAGGGCATTGTAGAAGGAGATGTAGGCACGGTTGTCCTTCCTCAGCAGCAGCTCCAGCAGAGCCGCAGCCTGGTCCTTCCTGGTGGACTGAAGACAGAGAGAGACATTAAAAACAAGACGTGGACTTCAAAATATGCATTTTACATAGGAGAAGAAGGAGGCTGGAGCACAATGATCAGTTTACAGCTTTTAATTGTGCAAACACACACACATATATAGTATATATATGTTTTTCAATGGCATGTATGACAATGTAGAAAAATATCCCTACATTTCCTACAATAAAAGCATGAAATTCCTTAATATTCCTCAAGATATATAGGTCAGTATAGCCATACATACAGGGTTCCTACAATTTTTTATTAATAAAATAGCAACACTATTCCATAATACCTCATCTCCATGACTTTCATAAAGTAATTTTAAAACAGGTAGACCTACTTAGTGTTTATAAGTTGCATTAATAAGGCTTTTAGTATGCCAATGGAGCTGGGAGCTGTGGTTACAACATGGGACGTCATGGACACAATTTGTGTGGCGTTCAAGTGGTTAAGTCACTGTGAGGCAATAGCAACAACAAGGCTTAGGCTTACAGCAGCCTAAACAGCAGCTCACCTTTGTCCTGATCCTCTCCTCCTCATCCACAGTCAGCACACCATCACTGATCATGTGGTCCATCAGGAAGGAGGGCTTGATGTCGTCCTCCAGTCTGTGGCGAAAGCGCAGCAGACAGCTCCTCGCTCCTTCCTCCAACGCCATCTCTGTGCAACACGCCCACCATGCAGGACTTGCTAGACTACAAATTAAAGGAGGAGATACCTGAGATTTGATTAACTTTAAGGTTGTGGACACCCATCACAGCCATGTGTCATTATTACAGTATTTAATTCCAAAACCATCTACAGTAATTAATCTCTGTAACAGTCTATATTCTTATGGGAAGACTTTTCACAAGATTTTTGGACCCGGCTGCAGAGATTCTCTCTCTCTCTCTCTCCTTACTAATGAGCGCTGATGGCTTTTATACAGTCAACTTATTCAACACCAAACTGGGAAAACCACTGCTTTACACAGATACAGTTGCGATTCGTGATAATATTTGAAAGGTCCAAACTATATCCACACGTGCTAATAATTTGGGTTGTGTCACACACTGTGGGGTGTGTCACACAGTTATGTGTGTCATCTATTTTTACATACACTACAGTCAACCGTGCGAACCAACCCCATAACGCAAAGCACGACTTTAATCACAAATCACGACTTTAATCACAAATCACTCAGTCTTAGAAAACATTAGGATAGGATTGGATAGGACGGGATAGGATTCACTTTATTGATCTCAGAGGGGGGCGCTGGTCTGCCACCGTAGACATAAAATAAAAACCACATATGCAGCATGTATACAAAAACATAGACAGAATCCACACATTAGATCACCAGACAGAGGCATTGAACAAAAGTACATATCTCCACTGCAGCAACAACAACAACAACAACAACAACAACAACTCAAGAGAGCCACTAAAAACCAACAAGTCTGATAGTAAAAGAGGAGGGAAGTCATACAAACACAAAGTGCAAAATCCTAGATACCACCATGTAAACATTTGTGTATCATAAAACATATTCATTTATAACCGAGACCTTAACTTAGAATATTCTAATATAAATTATGCCAGACATAAAGTAAAATGTGTGCCAACTATCCCTCTTAAAAGAAAGAGGAACAGGAAGCTCCTAAAAGTGAAAATACAAGAGTTCACCAGCTGTTCACAGAGGCCTTACCAAGGTCTAACTCAACAATAGAGAAGTGACATTTCACAGACTTTAAGCAGTCACCATGATATTATGTTTTAGTGTAACACAGGCAACATTTAGATAAATTACCGACCTGTTTATTACCAAGTTTAAAGGTTAGCTTTCCCAGTAACGACACAGCATATAATGCTAACAGTTGTAACTATTATATATTGGATGTGGACGTTAATATAGATACTGTAAGTCTGGGCTAACCTTAACTCTGCTTATTTACTTTATTACGTACTTTCCTCTTATCACTTATCTGACGTTTGACTGACACACTTTGCTCTTTACTTGTCTCGACAAGTTCACTCACTCTGACCTGCTGGAAAATGAAACAAAGAAAGTAACTGCCGGTGGGTACTTACGAATATTTCCTCCTCTTTACCGAGGCTGGTATGTGTTGAACTGTAAATGGCTGTAAATTGAAGTCCCGTTTTAAAGAATCCAGTGAATTAAAAGGCGATTTATTCCTCTGTTGGTTGCCGTTCACTACACACCCAATTTTGAAAGAGGAGAGCTTCCGGATTCACAACAAAAACAACTACCCCGCGGGGAATCAGCCAATCGCGTGGTGGGATTTGAACCACGTGATGGGTGAGGTCATCATCTCAGGAATCTGTAACTGGGCAAACTGATGCTGCTTTTAATGACTTCTCATACACTCGGAAATAATAGTGTTAGCGTGTTTATATGCCTTTTTTTGCATTACTTTAGTCATGTATCAATCCGTTATTTATTTAACTGAAAGTTTCTGTGTAAAGCACTACTATCTAAATATTTTTGCTAAATTTTACAGCTCTTGGTAACCGAAAAAGTGTCTATCCGTGTTTGCTGAATTCCTGAATTTAGAGATTTTCGGACTATTATGAAGGTAACATTGCTGCCTGGTGACAACAAGCGATGAGAGCATCTTGTTTATTCCGCAGAACAAGGAAGTGCTGATAATGCAATTATAAGAAGCCATAAATAAACTGTATACAATACATACAATAATACAGAAAATAAATTAGCTTGTTGACAGACCTGAAAAGCGCTATAGTAATTGCATAATTAAAAGTCTATGATTTAAAATACCATCTCTGTATCTTTAGCATCATTAGTATTACTTTTGGAATTTGGACTCTTTCTTTTTGTAAATTTGTAATAAGCATGCACACCTGTCTTTAAGTTCAATTTTATATTGGGTGCTTTTACATGTTTTGTTTTTATACCACCTGTGCATTTTCTCATGTTACTGTTTCTCTTTCTTTGTCATATGAACAAATGAAGAATGAAAGAGCTAAATGCCAGCATTAGCATCCAATTAGGGATGTTTATAGCAAAAATTACTATTTAAAAAATTCTGATTGTTTTATTTATTTCATGGGAAGGAAAATATACCCTCTGCATTAAAATGATATATTATGGTTTAATTTTGTATACCTACATATACCTCACGGCTTAATGTCTGTTTTACAATATACATTTAATTTATTAGCCTTAGAGCTAGTGAAAAACAACCATTGAGTTAAAGGTATCTTAAAAAACACAATATTATGAATCATGAAAAACACATTTAGATTAACATGCCTTCATTATTATATGACTTTTAAGATGAAGTAGAACAGCATGGCTGTATTCCAAATTTATTTTGTGAATTTTTGTTAGAGTTAATGGGTAATTTTCTCGTCATGGAGTTTATTGACCTTATGCACATGACAACATGGTCTTTTACATATTGTTAAACAAATATTTAATGTACTCTGAGTCAGTGCATACAGTTTTGGCTTTGTGCTTTAGTTGCGATTATGATATTTCTGTTAATGTGCAATGAAGGCCGTGTACAAAACTAAATTTCACCCACATGCTATATGTAACTGAAATAAAATGTAGGATTCTACATGAGCACTGACAAGCCAACATACAACACTATTTACTGTATGTTAAACATGGATTTTGGTTTTGGTAGCACACACATATCATTTCATCAAAGCACTTCAAATCTGTCCTTAAACAAATGTAGACGTGATCAGTTTTTCTCAAGTTTTATTATATTAACTGTGGTACAGAAGAAAAGAACAACAACTTCCCACATTTTCATGTAAACCTTTGTAAAAGTGCACAACTGCTTTTTCTTTGTGCATCGTTGGGTCCATTGGAAACTTTGGACACAAAATCTCTTTTGAGTTCAGCACCTTTCATTTCCCCACACCCAACGCAGCAATACTGTAACAACAACAGTACCTCAAAAATGTAACAAACAGAGCAACTAAATCAATATAACAAGTATTTCACTGGCAGAGTGTGAGTAAAAGTATAGAACAAACAACATGTGACAACAAAACTAAAATGTTTTAACCCCAACACAAAGCTACTCATGCAGACAACAGTTATTTCTTCTTCTTTTTTTGCAAAGTCAATATCCAAAGCATTTCCTTTTTTTGTGCCTTTTTTTTGCTGTATAGTAGTAGATTAAAAAAATACACAAAGTTAAGTTCTCTGGCTGATAAAGAAGTTAAAGGGAGAACAATGAAAAAGACTTATTCCATAGGAAAAGGGCTCTCAGGATTTGCATTAATATGTTAAAAGGTGGTCATAGTTAACTATGTAGTTATACATAAGGATGCTACTCTGCTACAATTCTAAATATATAAGCTTCTTCCTCTTTTCTTCATAAAGCTTTATGCCTTAGACACACTAAGGTTTTGCCCTTTTCCTCCCTGTGGACTTCCTCCATCCCTCTGTACGTATAACATGACTGGAGACAAATCCAAAATGTAGGAATCACTATTAGGTTCAGACATGGATCGCTGTAATACTGGTTTCTCTGTTTGAAGCTGTAATTATTAAAAGGAGAGCATGTTTAATCACAAAGGATGCAGGTTACATTTAATGTCTACTGCATGGCACCTACACTGCAGCGCCTTCACTGCTAAATGTAGTGATAAAAACTACATTTACAATATAATGAAGGTAACTCCAACTACTGGAGTACACTGGCTTGAGCGGAGCAGATGCACTGCCTAGCTACTGTAGGACCTCCTTTGCTTTTTCTGTGTCTACTAGCAAGAAGAAGACTGCACGGGTCAAAATTTTGTTTATTTGGAGGTGACAGAGTCCTGAGCAGTGTCCTGAGGAGGACTCGCTGCTGGTGGGCTGCTGCTGAACATCAGCTTCCTGATGATATCCGCGTAGAAAGGTCCATAGACAACCTTGTTGTAGTTAACAAGGGAGACGAACTTTGCTCCTATCAGTGCAAGTTCGGGCTTGATAGCAGTCAAGCCAGCTGGTACTTGTTCAAGTTTGACCTGGGGTTTAGGATCACACATGAGGGCCATGAAGTACTGCTGCACGCGATCCTCTGCAAAGAAACAGAGAATGTCGGGTTAGAAAATGCCAGTGAGTAAAAATGAATTTGGTGCACTCACAAATGCATATTTCTCTTTCCAATAAATGGTACGAAAACATTTTGACGATCAAGCACAAGGCTCATATAAGCACACATTCTTACCAACGAGAGTGCGGATGGGATTGTCCTCCTGAGTGATATTGCAGATTTGGCCTGTGAGTGTGGCCTGCAGCGCCGGGGTCAGCGTGGGGTAGTTTCTCTCTGTTAAAGACTTGTTGAGCTCACAGCAGATCTGAGCACTGACGCCCTCTAGTGCCTCTTCTAGGTTAAAGTCCCTACAGATAGAAGGAGAGGAGAGGTCTGGTTTGAGCCTATTTTATGTAAAGTGGAGAGTCAGTAACTACGGAAGCCCATTTTCCCTGATATGATGAAAAAAAAGAGATTAAGTAGAATAAGTCATTATCATGAGAAGTGTCTCATTATTATAAGTTACTTTAAAAAAAAAGCGTTCATATCATTTCAACATGACAAACCTTCGCCAGATAATGAGTTGTGTGTTATAATAGGAATTTTTCTTAAAAATAATGACTTTTCTCAAAATGAATTAGAAACATTCTCAAAATAATAAGAACCATAAAAAAAGTTAGTATCTTAAAATAATGAGAAACTTTCTCAGAAATGATGCGTATTTCAAAATAATGAGTTGGCATCTTAAAAAAAAATAACATACTTTCTCAAAATGAGTTACCATTTCAAAATAATGGGAAACATTTCCCAAATAATGACCTAGCATCTTCAAAAAATAGGAATTAATAATTAAGAAGCTATTATCACAAAATAATTTGTATCTTATAACAAATATGTCAAAAATGATGACTTGATTTCATCATTAGTTAATATCTTAAATCCTCCTCAAAATAATGAGTATCTATCTCAACATAATGGGACACTTTTCCCAAAAATAATATTTACTTGTCTCAAAATAACAAGAAACTTTCTCAAAAATTACTCACTTGTTCCAAAAATAATGACATAACGTCTCCAAAAGAGAAACTTTCTCAAAAATTACTCACTTGTTCCAAAAATAATGACATAACGTCTCCAAAAGAGAAACGTTCTCAAAATAATAATTTAGTACATAGAAAAGGGTAAACTTTTCCCAAAGTATATTTACTTATCTCAAAATAATGAATGTAAATAAGAAGTTAGTGGCTCTAAATAATTAGTTATAATTTCATTTTACTCAAAATAATATTAAGTCATGATCTTAAATAATGACTCAATATCCTAAAATTGTAAGTATGATAAAATAATGACCTGGGATCTCAAAATAATGAGTTGGTATTTAAAATAATGACAAATAATCAGTAACTTGCTCAAAATAATGGGGAATTTTCTGAAAATTATGACTAAATATCTTAAATTATGACTCAGTATCTAAAAAAAAATGACTTCATTTCATTGCAGCGATAAATGTTTAACTACAGATTGCTGATTTGAGATGGATGAAGAAAAGTCAACTGACGGCCTGTGCATCCCGTCCAGCAGCACACTGATCATCCTCTTCAGGCGGTCAGACAGCGAGGGCAGACCCTGGATGGGCCCTCCAACCGTGTTGTAGATAATGAGCAGCACCTCGTTCACCGCCTGACACCGCTGGAGCTGCCACTGAATCTCTTGCAGACGGGTCTCATCAGTCATCCACGTCTAAAAACAGTCAATTTGGAAAATGAATTTACCTTCATGAAACTAGGAGGCAGTCCACATGACACACCTTTAGGTAACTTGATTGTTTTGCGCTACACAAAAATGTAAAACCTCTCTCTGTCAGTTACATACACAAATTCAAAAACTCGCTCACCTCAGGCAGTTGGCTCTTATCGTAGTCCCACGTAAGGATGCGAAGGTTTGCAGCGTTGATGACCTGAAAGGGCCCAGGCACCAGTTGCTCTCCTTTCCCTGGATTGTCTTTGGGGGTGATGGCCGACAGCTCCTCCAGTGTTGACTTGATCCACGAGGTGGTGTGTTTCAGAGCATCTGATGAAGTTTATCACAGAATTACCGACTGAGGAGTTTGTTCTTAAAGGGATAGTCTGGATGTTTTTTTGGGTTTGTATGAAGTATTAATCCATATTCAGTGTATTATGTACTGTAGATAATGGTCAGCATGTCACCACTGTGGAGAAGCAGCCAGATATACAGAAGCTAAGCAATATACTGCTATGGACGGGGGCAGCGGCAAAAAAGTTATTAGCCACCAAAAAATTCAATATCAGATTAAGTGTACATTATATTCAGAACATTTTTACTGCTTTACATTTTTGCCAGACAGTTTTTTCCATGGGGAAAGAGACACCGTTATGTCGCCCTCTTCAAGTCACCAAACTCCACAGACAAAAACAGTAATTTTACCTCACAGAATATGGGAGTTGCTGTCTATCCCTGCCTCCACTGCTTAATATGTTTTTGTCATTGTGTGATGCTGGTGTCTTAAATCAGGTGTCTTCAATCTTTTTAAGTCCAAGGACCGCTTAGCTGAAAGAAACACAGAGCAGGGTGCCCCCACTACATATATACACACTCACACTCATAAATTGTCTCGATCTTTTAGGCATTTTTTGTTGACCCCATTGTATATTGCTTGCATCAAAGTACTGTAATTTATTGTATTACTTGTAATTTATTGTTTAACCTTTGGTGAGATATTTCTATAAGCTCATTGGGTTTCTAACCTGTCCTGGCACCCTGTTTTTCTGTATTCTTTTTGACGCGTTTTCTGTTACTGTTTTTAAAAGGTGCAAATAAATAAATAAAATGGAATGAAAATTACTTTGTATATTAAAACTGACAGATGAAGGATGTCAGATGTCTGATATCATACATATGCTGTATTTTATACACTGACTGTGGTTAAGTACCTCATACAACCCACTTCAAAAAATCCAAACTATCCCTTTAATACCTTTTATGTCAATAAATTAGAATAATTTTGAAAAATATGTTTATTCCACTCATTATTTTATAATTACCTGGCAACTCCAATTCTTTCATTCCCTCTGCTAACAGGTTACTAAAGTCTGACAGTGGTCATTTTAAATGACATTTTTAATGCTATTTATTTTAGTTATTTTTATCTTGTTGTCCTTCACCGACCTCCGCTGTTTATTTGTTTATTTGTATTTGTTTTTGACATGTAACATATTGTATTGTGTCAGGGTAAACTGTGAATTAATTGCAATTGAAATGATAAATATCAGCATAAAAAGCTATAGAAAAAAATGGTGCACTTGTTCACTTACTGGGTGTTTTGTCAAGGATGCTCTGAAACTTTGCCCTCTCATATTCAACACTCTGCCTCTGCAGCACAGGCCTCAGATTATCGATTGTGAAGTTGACTATGTCCACCTTCATCAGGTCCAGCACACGGAAGATCTCCCTGGTGTGTCAAAAAAAAAAGAGGAGCCACTGTGATTCTGTTGCTTCTTATTAAACAGTCAAATTCATGTTTTCTCTCAGACAGACAACACAATCTCTGATCATAAACAAATGTTTTCAAATGCTTTAAACCCTGTGTGTGTGTTTACCTGAATAGTGTCACGATGTTTTCTGAGCTTCCACGGAGCTTCTTGATCTCTTCATCCCTAACTGGGGCACAAATCTTGCCCATGGTGGTGATAATGTACGAGGCAAGCCCCTGGATGTCAACAGCATCGTTGTCAGCCTGCTGACGGATCAGGTCCATGTCCAGCACTTCCATGATCTGGGTCCGCATCCGATTGGCACCCGGATTAAGGAATGACAGTAAAGTCTGAAGAGGAAAATTATGGCAAGCATTATTTATAACTTGAGTAATCAGTGATTAAGTGATTTTTCATATAATGAGGGGTCGACTGATATTGGTTTTGTCGACCCCTAAATATAACAGTAACAAAGGGAAGCCAATGAATTTAAGAAAAATCTTAATCAATAAAGTTCTTTCAACAAATCTAGTGGAGCCGTTATTATAACATTTTGTGTGCTGACCTCTCTGATGTCCTCCAGTAATCTGATGGCTTGCCCATACTCAGGCGGGTCGTCGTTGAGCTCAGACTCCAGGATGTCCCAAAAGGCCTTGTGGAGATTATCTCTAACTGCCTTCCATAAACTTAAAAAAAAAACCAAATGGAGCATTTAAATTAGCTGAGTAGATTTCCTGTAGGAAAAATGACTATTTAATAAAAAAGGGCTTTAGTAGGGATGGTGCATAAAGTACTATATAACTAACAGCATCTTATTCCACAATGCAGGGAATAAACAGCAGACACTGGAGTGTGAGGAGTGAGAGACAACAGCAAGCACATAGACTGCGAGACGTCCCCCCTTTGGTTTGTGGACTGCTGTTATGAAGCCTTGAGTGCAACATTTTGGCCGTTGTCATCTTGATTTCTTTCAATTAAGAAGTGACCATATTTGGACGAGAGGGTGGAACTGTGGAGGAGCACACTGTGCAATTTTGGGCTGTCAAAAAGACGAAATATGACCAAAAGGAAAGAAAAGTGGCGTATTTGGTTGTGGCTCTAAAATGGTGGTCCTAATTTGCAAAGTGAGAGAGGTTCGAGGATGCTCAGTGTAATTCAGCTCATGTGCACCTACTTCTATATTTCTCTAAACCCTTACCTGAAAAACTGGCATTTATGTTAATTCAAAATACACAAAACATGATCAGGTTGACAACAAATGAAGAGCCAAGATATTTTTTTCACATTATACCTGCCCTGGGGTAGGGTGTCTGGCTCCAGATGGAAGTTGCGGTTCACAATGATCTCATGGGCGATGCTGAGATTGGACATGTCCCTGGCAGACTCCATGACTTCATCCAGGGTTAAGGTTTTGGGTGGACTTGCTGTGGGAACCAAATAGTGAACAAGCTTAATAAAATGATGAATAAGAGCTTAAACAAAAAAAGAGGGAGCATAAAACTGATGATTGAAGCAGCATGATGAGAGTGGTGAGGTTAAATACAGACTGAAACTACAACATAATTCTGCTTTAAATTGTTTTGTCAAATTAAACGCTGTCCATTTGTTTTTTAATTGTTTTTCCCTATCTCAGGCTTGTAGTAAATCATAAATTCTTGATGTTTGGTCTGAGACAGTGCAGAAACAGAAAACCAGAAAACCAGAAAAGGGCGAGGTGGCAAACTCACAGGAGGGTGTACAGTGTTTGCTGGAGCAGTCGCTGGTGAAGCTTTCGCGGGAACAGTCCAGGTCGCTGGTCGACGTCATGCTGTCACAGCGCTCCGACGACGACTCCACATCACTGCCCTGGTCCTCGCCGCTGGATGTGGAGGCGGGTCGCTCATCGTTTAGAGGCATCTTGGGTTACAGCTGCACATGTGAAATTGGTTAGCTTTTTGACTGCATCTTCAACAGGAGGCCTTTATGTCTGACTGAACCTGTTCAGCGGGTCATAGATTGATGGGTATCTGAAGACTTTTACAGAAACAGCAACAGGTTTGGAATTTGAAGTTAAAAGTTTATCATTTCTTGACTGTTTGTTTGCTCTTCTAAGTGCTTCAGTAAAATACTTTGGACATTTCACACCTTAAATTTCCTTACAAGTATAATCTGTGTTGCCAAAGCCTGTTGTAAGTTTTTTTTTGTGACATAGAGCTTCATTCTTGTCCAAAATAAATTAGAAATAATAACCTAAAACAAAAAATGTATAATTACGCAGATAAAAATTGTCACAACATTAACTTTTTGGGTAACATCTGCTAAAACTAGAGTGCTCAGCTATTTTATTGGTTTACTTTGCCTTGTTTTTTTTTTAATTGCGATCTTCAGTTCTAGCAACAGCCGTACAGCCAGCAGGTTCGGGCGGGGAGATCTGTGCTCTGGTAAGATGGAGGAAATTTTACAACAGTTCACCTACACATACTACTCACATTGTTATGACACATAACCCCTTTAAGAGAGCTTTTACCATCGTTTTTCTTGTGCTTGTCTCAAAGGCAGAAAGTCTGTAACTGTCAGTGAATGACAGAATTTATTTTCACTTTAGCAGCAGTTGGCGTTGCCAAAGCAGTTAAAGCACTGTAACAAAAACACCAGTCACACTTAATAAAACAGCTGGCAGCCCAGTCTCTACGGAAACAGAGATAGCTGCTTTGTTGCCCAATTCTAAGTATCAACATCTTGATCTGATGGTGCATGAGGTAATTCTTTGAGAAAACACAGTGTGCGTTAACTGTCACAGAGGTTGACAACACTCTCCAAAGTCAGGATACAAACAGAACAAATCTCCATAACTAGGTTTAAACAAAAGCTTGTATTGCTTGAGGACAAAAGGGACGCTGTGTCCGGAGCTATCTGAGATCATTTGTGTCTCCAGGGCAACACGGAGACAACAGAGGGCTTCTCAACTGCTGAAACGATCCTGTTACACCTGTCCCTGTGTTGTCTGTCCTTTACATGCAAATAAAAACACATTTGCATAAGAAAAAGGGATTGTTTATGTTTGTATGTGTGTCTTTAGCTTGTATTTTTCTTACAAACACATAAACAAATAGCCACAAATAAATACACACAAATACATACTGCAACGCCTTTAATTAGTCAGACCTCTGCCTTTCTAATATTATCTTACAGCACTGTATCAGGCATACAGTGCTGGCAGGGTGACCCTTGGGTGTTCCTGTCCCCGGTCTCAGTTATCTGCTCCTAAAAATGAATGCACACTCCCTCTCGCTGCTCTTTTGGTTTAAAGATAGCTCAAGGGGTGAGGGTGGGTGGGTGCGCAGGGTGAGTGTGTGACTTCTATGTTCCCCCTGCTGTATCCGCAGCTCATTCATTACATCATCTGCTAGACTTGACAGCTAGGTCACAGCAACGCAGCAGGCCAATTTTCAGAGATTATCCAGAGTGATGGGAATGGTACAGTCCAGAAAACTGATTACGGATTAGGTCTCCTCTGTCATCTGCTGCTTCATTATAAGCAATCCTCTTAAAGTAGTCTGCATACTAGGTAAAATAAAATACAGCATGCAAAAACTGAGAGATAAAACCTAAACATTTGGCATGTGTGTAGACACGTGAGCTGAATTAGGAACTGTTCTTTATTTATCAGAGGAGGGGGTGGGCTGAGATGTGACCTTTTTATTTATTTTTTTTATTTTGAAGCTCACTGAAGCCACAAATACTTTTCCTTGAGCCTCCCTGAATGTCTTGGGGAAAATATATGACCCTTCCTTATTCCCTAATTAGTTACTTGACTTAAAACTTTGAAAATTAAAAATTGAAAACAAAATCCTGGAGTTGGAAAAAACAGCCTTCACTCTTGTTGTGCATGCTGGTTAGTTAGAGCAAACGGTTAATGTTGTTTTACATGAGACGTAGAAAAAGGTGATTTGGATTAAATCTCATTATTTTAGGCTTAAAATTTTTTTAAAAATATAACTGTTTGTTGCACATGATGTGTCCAAGGACTGTCAAAAAATGTAATATTTTCAATTATTACAGTTTCTGTCTCTTAAAAATGGTGTAATTTAGGTGTAAGCTCTGTAATAAATACAACATACCACCATTTAAAGTCGTATGCCCCTCCCATAAACCAAAATAAAACACATAACTCCCTCCCCAGTGCTTAAACAGTATTTGACATGTCTCTCTCTTTTTGCACCACCTCTTCCCCTGCATAAATAACCAACAATGCCTTAATAAAGTGTCTAATGTAGACTGTAAGCTCCAGCACAGGAATGCAGTGTGCTGACATGTCTGTCAACAACCCAATAACGTGCCCAGGTGTTTTGGATCTACGCAGTAGAGGTCCATATAGGCTCCACGCTGTTACAGTAACTCCTGCAAGAACAAAGACAGTCTTCTGGGATCCAGATTCTGCTGCAGTATAATGTAAACAAAGCACTGAATCGGGGAGGCAGGTCTAACTACACGGGGACTCTTGTTATTGGCTGCAGCTCTCTGTCTCTCACCCCTGTATGGAAAATCTTTGGTTACACTGCTATGCACATGGAAAAAAATTATCCACACACGCGTAAGGAGTGGGTACACGTGATCTCAACAACAGACCAAAACAAGAACCCCATGCACATTTAACAGTACATTTTGTCTCTATGCTGACACCAGAGCTCGTACAAAAAAAAAAAACAAAAACACGCTTACTGCAGACGACATTTGTTGTTACTATCGTGGATTTCACGAGTGTTGTTTACATGATGGTAGTGTTTGCACGACTGTCTTTGTTACTTTACCAAACGCTCTGGCGATAACAGCCGAATACAAATCATGACATTGGTTAATTTAACACGGCAGCTATATTTTGACTTTAGCTTGCTAGTTCTTTCGACGACTGTATCCAAGTTTCCGCTCCACAACAAAGCCAAACTCAAAGCCAACACGATGGTAAAAGTTGCTAACAGAACCAGCCGAATGATTCACAATTTCAAATTAAGTAAAATATCCGAAACAAAAGTGACCTTTACCTCATTCAAGTCTCCGGATGGGAGACTGATTCCCAAAATAGCTCAACTCTTAAGGGAGGATTCGTCGTCGTACGGAAACGCTCGTGTATCTGTTTAAAGGTCCTTGTTACCCCAGCTAGCTCTTAGGACAAACCGACGAAACCATTTCATACATAGGGGTGAACAACGGCTGATTGAAGGCGAATACAAGGTTTATGATTGGACATTCAAGTCTTTCCATAAACATATAGATCTTAAAATTGCATGTATGAAAGTAAATGCTCACATATAGCCCCGTAAAATAATTCTGATACAATACTCTGCATAGTATCACCCTTGGTTGAAATGGTACGCTCTGTTCTGCTTCACGTGGGCCGTCTTTGTTTACGGATGTGACGTGACCTCAGTGAGTTCACAGCTGTGCGAGTATTGTCTGTTTGAAAAACATTATGGGGACATAGGCCTAAACCAAATGCATAAAAGAATAAACAATTATGGGTGTTGTTTTATCTTGTAGGTCTTTTTTGGTATGATATTTATAGCATAATATAATAATATTTAATACTAGTATATATTACACAGTATAAAATAATGCTATTATTATTATTATAGTATTTCTTATTGTTATAATAATAATAATAATAATAATTAAAAGAACAATAATCTCCCGTGGTATAAATAACAACATAATTTATCATTTTAGTATTATTGTATTGTAAAACAAAAAGTGATGTTTAGTATTTACCCTTAAAAACAAAAGATTGTGGCTCCATCTTATACGTGGGGCGGCCACTAGATGGAGGTAGAGATGTACTGTAAGAGTGCATAGTGTGCGCAGAAGTTGAATCTGAGGAAATTTTCTATATATTTTTACCAAACAAATGCTTATATTGTGGTTTGTTGTATTTGACAAATGTAGTTCTCATCATTCTCTCTAGACAATTAACAATTTGTTACAAATGAACAGAGAAAAACGTGAACAGGGAAAGTCAAGCACATGTGATGCAATATTAACAGAGTTTATGGTTCTTCTCTTTGTTCTTTATTAGTGAAAACTTGCAGACCTTGCAGAGACAAAGATGAAGATTGCATAGACAACCATGAGGATCTATGTTAAAGAAAATGCTGACACTGAAGTAGAACCTGTTGAAGCAGATATGTAAGGTGTTTGGATGTTTTATGACTACCATGACTACTGTATTCATAAAAACAGTGTATCATAATTTTTCCCAACAGCCAAATTGGGCCCCTCAGTGTCTTCATAAAAGACTTTTTAGGGGAAAATATTTCCCACTGACCACCTTTGTCCCCCCCGGCTAAAAAAATGGATAAACAGGTCAACATACTTCTTATTATGAAACAAGATTTTCTGAATGTCCAAATAAAAGGAAGTCCACTGAGAGTGCCAGAAACTACCAACAGCAGTCATAACGTAAATCATTGACTTGGTGATGGCTATAAAATGCTGTTTTATTGGCTTTCTGTAAAGAATAAAGTCCTTTTGTCGCTGCTCGTAAAACAGGAAGAGAACAGAAGAACTGTTTTGTATCAGCAAAGTAAATATACCAAATGACCTCTATGTTTTTGTCCATGGAAAGAAACCTTTTTAGCATTAGGTCAAAGTTAGTTCATAATTGCAGCTTCAACTTTTGATATCACATGAACAACTGGCATTGAAGCATAATTTATATATTCAAAGTTGACATTTTAAATTTCTGATATTAAAGAGTGGCAATTGTTTATGAGAAATTAGATTTTTGATATGAGAAAATACCTTTTTAACTTTTACTTAGAAAATTCTTCACATAAAACCTCCTGATGAAAAACACAAATGCATATATACATTTGCATAAATCGCAATTAACAGTTGGGTTCGCACAAATTAGAAAAACAGAAAAAAGAAAACATACATACATACATACATATATTATCTGTTACTTCTAGACAGGTTTTGAGATACACATCTCTGAGACACTGAGATGAGGTAATGTTTTAAAACACTAAACAATGGATATTAAATTCCATATACCTTCACTGGATTGGAAGCACCCATGGAAAAATATGTGAAAAGCAATTAAAATGTATTATTATGTAACAAATGTCAGATGCAGCGTTTGTGAGAATAATGTTAGCCCAGATAATCATGTGGCAGACCATAGTCCTGAAAGTCTACTATTGTAAGGATTTGTGTGAAACTACATTCACAAAATCCAAGGTTCTGCAGACTGTCTCTGCTGCATGCATTATGACACTGAGCAAAGGCATCCCAATCACTAGAAAAATATGTTGGCATCATATGTTTCTGACCGACCACTTGGTTGTGGTTAAGAAAAAGATCATGTTTTGGATTAAAATACATGAGTTTGGGGGAACAATCCCCACTAAAAAGCAGCAATGTCTTGGTAAAAAACAATCTCTTTTCATGGCACTATAAGCTGATGCAAATAATGGATACACACCAAGGACCAATTTTATTGTCTGTTGGTCTTGAACAGTGGTCTGTAGCTTGGCAGGACTTTTGCCTCAATGACATTCAATCCACATTCCCACCCACCTCCCAATGACAAATTCAGCCTAATTTTTACCTAATTTTAGAAACGTTTATATGATAAATGTTCAAATGTAGTGTATTCGGGATTTGCAGAAACATACAATGCCAATGTATTTTTTGTGGCGACTGCCCAGGCAAAGAAATAAATTTAACCCAAAATATAAAGAACATCTATATGAGTGATCACAACACCTTTGAAATTATTTGGATACAGTACAGTTTTGTTTGTAGACAACTGGCAGTGTGGTATCCTGAGTTCGTTATTGCCTGTGTCACAGACTGAAATGTAATTCAGCAAATATCCTTTTTGGTAGAGTGCTGTTAACCCCAGTACCATTTGTTGAGGCCATGAAAAGCTTGGTACCCTCTGTGGTTTTGTAAGTATTTACAAGTTTTGCAAGCATGTTCTTTTCCGAACCAAGCAGATTTAACTTTATACCTACTTGTCCAATCAAAGTATTTCATATACTCAGAATGATTTTTGTCTAGGTAGAGTAGCCTCTCTGCCAGCTCCTTTGGAGTAGAAAAGTCATTGATGTGAATGAAAGAGTCAGCTGGGATATGATCCTCATAATTTTGTCTTGAAGGGCCCAGAACTACTGGTACACTTCCCCTCATCATAGGACTGTATAATTTCTCTGTGATATAGTCTTTGTAGACAGAGTTTTCAAAGGAGAGGTAGAATTTACAACTAGAAACTATCTTCGAATAGTCTTCGTTACTGATGCGTTGGCCAAAGGCATTTCCATAGGCATGAATGTTGACGTGTTTCTTCAGTTCATTGTAGAACTGAACTCTCTGATATCGTACATTCCAGTTGCTCACAATCCAACACACCAGCTTGTCCTTCGCTGGCAGTTTGAAACTCTTATCTTGAGGAGTCACTGGAACCAGATACCCGTAAGGCACTGGAATATTTGAATCAAGACGATAATTGCATGTCAAGTTGAATAAGTGATTAAGATTGGACATTTGACCTGAGTTTGCAGGGGACTCCATATTCCACCACACCCACTTCTGGAAATAAGGACGTGGCTCTTTTGGCAAGTTTTCCCCATTTCCATGTATGTCCCTGTGGTGGAAGAGAACCCCGTGGGCTTTATGGTAAAGAGTCTTGTCGTCTGTCAAGTGGCATCTTTCAATATTGTAAATACTGCAGCTGAGGTCATGTCTGGAACCAAATGGCCACATCCAGATCAAAACAATGGTGTCAGTCCCAGTGTCCACTGCAGTGGTTGAGTTCTGGGTCTGTGCGCTCTCTGCACACAGAACTGCTGGACAGAGTTGACGACCTTTTTCTAGGTAAATGCCAAAATTAGGGAACTTGATATCAGGCTGGTAGTATGTGAAGAGAAGACCCAGAAAACACAAAACTATTAGGCTGCCGAAGATGATCGGGCGCAGAGTAGTCCACTGGCAGGCGGAGATGCTCATGGCTCACCCTTGGAGAGAGAATGGTTGTAGACAGGAGATGATGGGACAATGCATTGGGTTGTCTGATTGTAAGCAAGTGATGTGCTTTGGGACAATAATTAATGTTAACAGCTAGATTTTCCCAAACCCCAAAAAGTCATTTTTACAAAGTCACTGTAATTCTATTTACATTTCTGACATCAACATGTTCAAGGTGTTCTCAGAAACTGTACATTCTCCTACAAGTTTGTACATATCCCAAGTATTTTAAAAGGCTGTGATAATATGACCAATGCTCTAATGATAGTAAACAAGGGGTGCATTTGTAATTTTTAACAATCTACACCAAAACAAAGTGGTGTTCGAAGAAATTGAGCATTCTAGTCTTACATGAAATAAAAAAACGGTGTAGTTAATCACAAATTCACTACTTTGGGCACTCTGCTGCTCCATCTCCAGAGACAGAGTGCGCAGTTTGTGCTAAAGTGCGCTCCTGCACTCAGAGTGAGTATTTCCGAAAGCACCCAAATAAGCAAGTAAGGAGGTAGGATGTAGTGGTAGTTCTCTTCTCTGTTTATACCAATAACATCTCATGTAGCAGTGAAGGAATGATTCTTTTTAATATGCAGACAATGTGGCTCTGGTGGCTCACCTGCATGATAACACTGCACTGACCTGATATCAACAGGCAGTTGACAACTTGGCCCAACTCATTTAAGATTAACATCTCAAAAACAAAGTGCCTCCACCTACTGAGGAAACTGCAGACATTTAAAGTCAGACATTTTAAGCCTGGTTTACGTTTCACTTATTAAATCCATCCTCACTTTTACATTTCATCCTGGTACAGCTTCCTCTCCACCTAACACAAAACTAAACTCTCCCGTATTGTTAATCAGGCCAGCAAAATCATTGGTTCACCATAAACCCCTCTCTCTGAACTGTATAACTGCTCTGTGATCAGGAAAGTCACCCTGATCACAGAGGACCCCTCTCACCCCCCCATCACTCCTTCCAGTTGCTGCCATCAGGCAGATGCTACAAGGTCCCTCTGGCCCGCAAAAACATCTACAAAAAATCTTTTATTCCCTCTGCAATAACCACCCTGATCAAAATGAAATAGACACTCCACTACATAATTTTATCTGCTGCTGCATTTTAATATATGTACTTTGTGAGTTTGAATGTGCCTTAAGTGTGTTTAATAATGTGTTATATTTATTGCTGGAGCCTTGTCAAAGGAGAATTTCTGCCACTGATTGGGAGAGACAATAAAGTTTATCTTATTTTATTGATGATATTTATGATTTAAAAGAGAATTAATAAAAAAAAACAATGGTGAAAAGGTAGATTAGCATGGATTTGAAAGTGCTCAGCATTGTCTCAAGTCTTAATTTGATTTATTAATTGAAATGAAAGATTGTACAGGTAGAACAGAAAAGCAATTAAGTAATCATTTAAATCATAAACAATTTAATGCCACAAATATGGACCACATTGATTGGATATATTTAGGCTAGGGTATCCAGTCAACTTTTTTTTTTAGTAAATAAGTTCTGTGAGAGACTTTCACATTTTGTTCTATGACATAAAATATGTCAGTAAATACCCTGTTCATAAACTTTGAAGCTTTTATGTATCTAATTAAAAAACAAGTGGCTAAATAAAAATACAGACTATCACCCTGATCTGCGACAAACACGGCTTTACAGCCTCGTAATGGTTGCGACACGACTGTTATGTAGTTTGTTTAAGCCTAGCAATAGCTGTTTTTCTTCTGGCGATTGCGTTTAGGCTTCAAAAATTCTGACAGTGGGGTTTAATTTTGAAAATTATCTTACTGAACAAAAGACAAGTATCATTAACATTAATTTCTCACATAGTTTATTTTCTGCAGTGATTCATAATCAAATGGAAGAATCCCATAGGCTTTCTGACGAGGGAACCAGGGCGACATTAGCCTCTAGGTTGGCCTACAGAAAAACCTAATTCTGGGGGCACTCCATTGTAGCAGGCTCCAGATAACGCCAAGTCAGTGGGTTTGTCTTGTATTAGTGGGTGAAGTTTGTAGAGGTTGCATGTTGTGTAGCCTACTCTGTGAATGAAATGTGTCTTTAAAACTTTAACAAGGAAGGAGAGTCATGTTTGTGAGGGAGGTGGCGTGACTTCATTTTACGGAGAAATAACATCAGCGCTACTAGTATACTGGTAATGTAAAATGATAAACATCTCTCAACGCTACGTGAGCTTGAATATCAGGAATGTCCTGTTGCCTGTTTGACAGTCTACACTTGAGTTCCACTGTGTCTCAACCGAGCAGCTTGTCTGTTAAACATCCTCTATTAATATAACATAAATGCCATGCAGGTAGGATTAGCAGATTTTTTTTCACAAATAAAACACATAAAAAAACAGAAATATTCTCTTGTTTCATCCAAACTGTGCTCAGAGATAATAAAACAGTTGCACTGACAATGAAAACCTCTGGAGGACTTTTTCTTTTCATGCAGAAAATTGATCAGGAATTAAAAATAGGACTGATGAAGTATCAGACTGATATGCAGAATCAATAATTGGTATCAATAAAATCTCATCAATTCCCATCCCTAGAAGTAAGAGTATAAAGTAGAGAAAACCTATAGAAGTTGCAGACTTTGTGTAGGCCTACTTAATGGTCATAAATGCCTACAAGTGGGGTGCTTTGAATGGTATAAAATGCTTTAAAATAAAGAAGTAAAATCTTGTAATTAATTTAAATTTAGACTTAAAAATTCAAAAAAGAGATGAGGATGTCTGTTCTGGTTTGGGAGATACAGAGATTACCAAGACAACCATGCGAATGAGGCGCCATAACAGTGAACACCACCCAGTAGGCAAACAGAGAGTCGAGATAATCAGTTTAGAAAAAAACATTAAACATAATTGTCTCCATGTCAAGTGGAAAATTAAAGTGGTGCTGTGATCAATGACAAACCTTTTTTTGCAGGTGAATAGTCCTTGCACCCATTTGCTAAATAATTAATGAAAAATATGTGGTACAATTTCCCTCTACGAGTGAATTATTATCTAAACTGACCCGCTGATACCATTCATTCAGACTCTGGAGCAAAATTACTGGAGCTTTATTTCTGTAATAAAAATGTTACACTAATGTCTGTCTTTGTTAAACAGCGGAAAAAAAGATATTTAAAATTACTCACAGGCATGACACAGACCACGTACTTCTAATTTTTCAACTGTTAGAGATTGATTAAACAGCTTTAAATTATTCCATCATAAGAGGCCACTGAGGTCTAATATTGCAATAAGAAAAACACAAAGAGCAACAATCTCACCTTTAGGTTGATAAACACTGGAAAAAATAAAAAATAAAAAAAATAGAATTTTTTCCTGGTAGCACAACTCCTGTAAATGCCACGTTCATAAGAAAAACTCCTTTCTCCTCCTCTCTCCTGGGTTAGTCTTAAATGTCCATCATTATTGCAAAAGCTCGGCACTTCACAGTGGGGATAGGCTGTCTCTTTGGCACAGTCACCTGACTTTATGAAGTATGCTGATCTCAGATAGCAACCATAAACAGATTGGGTGTAGGGACAGATAACAGTGTGCTACGGGTAGTATAGTTTTATATTTTGTTTTTCAAGGTTTCACAGGTGTGTTTTCAAGGGTGTAGATTACAGCAGGGATTTTGGGGACACAGACACAGTATTTAGAATACGTGCATTTGTGCCCCCCAATAAAAACCACCGATTGTATAACTTATAGATGTAGCTACTGTGACATCACTTATTGGTTTGTGGACTGCTGGTTTGAAGCCTCAAAGTTAACATATGAGTGAGATAAAAAGATAAATGTAATAGAGGATTTCAATTTTGACAAAAACAAAAAGCATCGTACATTGATGCAAAAAAAGGTACAAATGGCTGCATAAAGATTTATCAGAAAATTATCAGGAAATGAAGAGTTTGATGCTTAAAATTTCCTGGTAGAGGAACCTGAAACCTCCTATTTCAAATTTGTTACTTGAAATGTTGATACAAAACCTTTGCCGCTGTTGTCTAATGTCATATGCATTATTATGTTTTCTAGTTTTCATGTACTTCTGAATGTGAATGTGGCTGTGAAAATTTAAGGTTGACAGGTTAGGTTAGGTGAAGACAAACTCTTTTTAAAGCTCACCAAAGCTTACCAAGCTTTTATTTTCCTTGGAAATAGCCTGACCCCTCCCTCCACCATAAATAATCCAGCCCATTCTCATTTTGAAGTTGTCAAGTATCATCGCTTTGTCAGTGATTTTGACTCAGACACTGAAGCCAAAAGCCACCTTTCACAGTAGCATGAAATGTGGGCATCCTCTAATTTGATTTATCATTCCATTGACATTTTTCATTCAATATTTTTTCTGGACTGATTTGGTTTGGTTTGTAATTGAATAAGAAACATGCAAACGCACAATTACTAGATCTGTAAACTGTTAGAGTACTCATCTGTTCACTTTCCCTCTGCCCTGCTGCTTTCTTACCAGATTTGACAACAACACAACAAACAGAGAATAAAGCACAGTAGCGATCAACAGAAAGGACCTCCCTTTGCTAGAATGAAAAGGGATGTGGATTGACAATTAGAGGAAGCCAGCAAGAGTGACGTATCACTAAATCCAAAGGTCACTTTTACAGAGAGATAAAAATATAGTTATCAGAAAGGTGTGTAGAGGTACAAAGATAAAAACATTTTTCAGCTTTGTATACATGTGTAGTCCACAGGATGAAATAACGACGCTTTGCTGTGTGCAAATTGCTAAATTACAGTAAAGGAAACTAATATGAGGCTGGATTGTACCAACAAGGATTAACTTTCAACCTGATTAAATCATTGTTGAAGTAAAATTTCTTTTGCTCCAAACTTTAAAACACGCTTGAAATGAATATGACTAAATTGAAATCTCTCTTTAAATCTCACTTTAGTTTTGACTCCAAACCTAGATTAAATTCTTTGAACTCTTTAAACGTACTGTTGATGTGGTTTAACTTTGTCAATGCCTGCCTGTCTAAGATGGATTGAGCAAAAATAAGTTCCTCGAAGAAAGTTGAGAGACACACAAGTCTCACATTTACAAAAGGTCCTTGTTTGATTTCAAACTTTATCATATGATTTCTGTTTGTCCTATTGTAAATTAAAGGATAAGTTCACTTCCCCCCCCCCAAGTCTTAAAACAATAGTTTGTTTCTGCAGTCAGAGTTTGACTGATGAAAGATTTCGGTGTCTGCTGGTCTGCTGACGTCTATTTATAGAGCAGGAAAAGTGAGAAAATGTTTTCTCCAAAGATAACATTGAAGCAGTAGCTTTGTTGAGGAATGAGTCCAGTTATCAAACTGTCGTGTTCACGGTGTTGACACAATGCGTTCACAAATGAAAACCCTGTTTAGGATTTAAACAAAAATCATAATTTATGACTTGTTTTTTTCAAAATTGTCATAGCTTTTATGATAATACATTTTTGTCAAGTTTTTCTCAAAGGAGTAAAATATTTTAGTCTCTCTGCTGAGCCATCATAAGTATGCTTATAAGTAAAGCAGTCATCACCACCTCTCTTTTATACTAATTAAGCTCAGACAGCATGCTGATTATGCATGTATTAATATATGTATTATTTTAATTTCAAATTGTCCCAGTTGATTAAATTCTATTCTATTCAATTTTAAATCTGGGTTTACTCACTTTGAACTTATGTTTAAACTCTGATTAGAGCCAATTTTAGATTAAATTAATCATTGTTGATGCAACCCAGCCTAAGTCTGTAACTCAGTCTGAAATGAGGAAAAGATCGCAAAAACGAGTAAAGAATTAACTCAGAAAATCCCCCCATCAAAACTAGGGTAGGACCTAATATCCATTTATTTTCCTACGTCTTGTCTAGGTGTAAAGGAGATGGTGTAAAATAGAACCATTAACTAAAAGAAAATCTTATTACAATAAATATACAGCTTACAAATGTGTGTCGCAGGCATGTTTTACACCAATAGAATAACCTTGGCAATATTTTGATATAACACACCTGGGGTTTAGTGAGAAACTGCCCCAGTGACATTTTCAGACACGTCATGCATTCAGTGTGAATCACATAGGGGCTCTTGGTGCCACAGTGTCCAAAGAGTATTTGCATTTGGGGAAAAGGCTGGGGTTTAGTGAGAAACTGCCCCAGTGACATTTTCAGACACATGTCATGCATTCAGTGTGAATAACATAGGGGCTCTTGGTGCCACAGTGTCCAAAGAGTATTTGCATTTGGGGAAAAGGCTATTTAAACCATCCATGAAAAGGATTCATCTAAGGTTCTTTTCCTAACTTTTCAAGGACATATAGTACATGTTTTTTCTTGCCCCACACACTCAGAGTTTTGTCACGACGGGGTCTATTTGCCAAAAGACTTTCTTTATGTGTTCATGTAATAAAATATTCTTTTAACTCAGAATTAGTCTGTCCGGATTGAAAAGCCATTGGAAGCAATTCAAGAGGGCAGAGCAACATGATTTTTTCACAAATTTGAGCCCCTTTTCCACTGCACGTAAAACCCGTTAACACCTGCTGATATCTGGCTTTTTAATGCAATGGGAAAGGTTATAATGGCTTTCACACCTGAGTCAAATGACTCAGCAGTTGTCTCAGGTATTTATCGCCTTTGGCTTCAAATGGCATTAATGGAGAAACAACACCATGGTGAACGCATTAATTTTAGCCCCTTAATGAGCAATGACGGGCCACCACTAATTCCTAATCTAAACTAGCCTGTGATGAGTTTGAAAGAGAGACTGAATAAGTAAGATATTAAAGTTTTCACAGGCCTCTCTCCATACTGTTTTCTACCTCTAACCTGTTTGCCAACCTGTCTGTGATGTCGAACGTGACAAATCAAAAAAGCCACACACACACACAGACAGGCATACTTGTCTGCTGCAGAGCTGTGTACACCAATCAAGTCTACTGGCAATGGGAAAGGAGTCTCACCTATTTTCAGCAGATTTACCCCTGTTTAAAAAATCTGCCTACAAATGCTAATTTTTTAACAGGATTTTTAACAGGATGTGTGAATTGTGATGACATCAGTGGTGGAAAAGAGTTAGTATAACGTTACCTCTTTTCCACCACTGATGTCATCACAATTCACACATCCTGTTAAGGAAAACCTGATATTTTTTTATTTAAGCTGGGTATCAAATTTTCGGGATTGCAATCAGTCTATTTTTTGTCAAAATAATCAGCCTGATTTAAAATTAGTTGCTGGAAATGGGACAGAACCCATCCCATGTTGGACATGTCATATTGCACAGGTTGGAAAGATATGATGGAGTCTCATACATAAGTCTTCTACATCCTTCATAGTTGGTCCATGCTTGCTTTTGGATAGAAACAAATACTTGTAATATCTGAACAAGACCCTAACCCTAACCCTAACCTAACCCTAACCCTAACCCTTGCAGGTATTAAATGTGATAGGACTGATTGCCTCAGTTGTTCATTGTGCAATGCCCTACATTGATAACACATCTTTGATTACAATGCTTATGCTCAAAACTGGTTGACATGTGGGTTGCTTCACTTGATAGTACCAGAGCTAATTTAGTGGTAAATGGATTTGTGTGGTTCTAGTAACAGTTTCAGCACATTTTTTAAAAGTCTTTTTATTGTGTGACAGAAAGATACAATTAAAGTGAAATAAGTGGCAAACAAGAAAAGGAGATTAAATAATTTGCTAATTGAAAATAGTAATTGATAACTAAAGGAAAAAAAGAAAAATAGAGAGAAAAAAACCCAAAATAATAACAACAACAATATAATATTCTAATAGGTGACTTTAACTTATACTTAAGACAATTTCTGTTAATATCTCTGCACTTTTACACAGGTATGGCTTTCAGGTACTTCTCCCACCACTGGAAAAATTAGATTAGACATAGATCATTGAAAGACTGGGAGTGTTGGTGTTATTTGTCTTTATAGGAGTGTATTTGAATAAAAAGATAAGGCTGGGAGAATGTCGTTACCTTTACTTTACAAATGGATCATTGTGGCCTGGTTTTATGAAAATCATGAGCAAATGTCCAGATGGTTTATGTGTGATAGATGGAGTCTGGATGGACCATTTTTAATATTATCACCTGTTCTTCTATGTCAGACAGTTCAGTGCATGATTGAAGAACTATAATACTTTTCATGTAACTCAACCAACTTCTCTTCCTGACTTGGCACTAGTTCAGGTTAAAGGAACACTTTTCTGATTTTCCGCCGGCTTTGTATCAAAACAATGTGGGTAGTATGTGAACATAAACTGTGGTAAACTTCCTTCCATCTAACCTGTGTTTAGATATCTCCCTCCACCGAATTCTTTTAAAAATGTGAAGCTGCTTTATTCAGTGTTTTTAAAAGCTTTAATTAATCATCTTGTTAGATTGTTTTGGAGATGAAGAGGCTTCTTTGGATTATTCAGTTTATGGTAAAAACCTCCTGAACATCCATTTTAACCCTATGTGGGTTATGGGCTCTCAGTGGGAACCTCCTGCAAAATGAACACTGAAGAAATTCTAACCAGGACAGGTTTCAGCTGGTTGCAATTTGCATCTCGACACTAGATGCACATAAACTTCCTTAAATCTTACGCACAGGACCTTTTTTTTTGCTGTCCAGACTTTTTTTTAGTCAGAGTTGACAGAGGTCATTTATGTACATTGATGAACAATGCAAAGAAGAGTATATCGCTGGTAGTTTTTGATTTACCCTTTGCGCACGAGGCGCATGCAAACTCTGCAGGCAAGCACGATTACACACTTGTGGTACCTGCCAGGAGGGGAGGTGGACTGCTTCCAATCAGTGAGACAGATGCGAGCCGTAAGTGCAACATATTGTCCTTTCGGCAAGACAGGAAATTAAGCAAGAAATGGGTGAATGGTCGCTATACGTTTTGTTATTTGACTTTTAACACGTTGTTTTATTTTTTAAAAAAAACAAACAAAAAAAAACCCACCTATGACTGAAGCTAGTTTTAAGCGTCGTTTTTGTAAGAAACATATATTTTTAAAAAATGCAGTACGTGTGGTTGCCTCTCGAGGGCAGCAGCGCGCGCCCTTTCGTTTACGTTTAGCAGAAGAAGAGGATGCCTACGTCACACGTAGAGCTCGCGATGGCGCTTGATTTGACTCCCCGTTTCAGAAGGTTGAACAGCCAAACGAGAAGTTTTCGCGAAAATATACAACATGGTAAGATCTGAATATTAATGCTAAATATGTTTTAAGTTGGCTTATGCCCCCTTTTATCCAAAAACGACCGCGCAACCAAAGGACAGCTGTATAAATACACACTAAGACGAGTTCAGCGCTGACAGATAGACCCAACGGTCGTGTTGTTAGCCGTTTATTACAGAAAAATAGATTTGGCTAAAATGTTATAGAGTCCATGGATGTTGTTTACAGGTGTAGTGGGTGGAATATTCGGGGTCTTTACCTACGAAAAGTAGCAGTATTACATGGTAAAAACACTATTGTAAGTAGTAAAAATGTATTAAAAACAATAGTACGTGATACTTTTCCAGTACGTTAATGATTTAAGTAAAATGTACTGCTTTACATACTTTTAAAAAGGATGTTATCTCAGGAAAAGTTTATTATTCGATTACTTATATTATTAACAATATACTATTATTGAGTATTACGGATGCATTGATGTGTAAGGAGCATTTAACTCTTGTAGTTACATACTAGTAGTAGGTAGGTTAATATGAACGCACCGGCTGTTTATAAGCACATTATAACCCCTAATTTGTAAATAAGTAGTACCAACTATGACTGTCAGATTAATATAGTGGAGTAAAAAATATATTTAAATATATTTCCCTCTTAAATTTAGACGAATACAATTGTAGAGACGCATTACTGAAAATACTCAAGTAAATGACACCTCAATAGCACATGTGTAGAGTACTTGAGTAAATCTACATTTAAACATTACTTATATAGTAGATGAGTTATATCTTCTCAATAGAAGATATAAAACAAAAGTTTGGAATTGATTCAAAGAACTTTTTCAGTGTTACCAAATGAGAAACCTAATAACAAAAACATGAAACTCTTAACACTTCAGAAAAGACAGCCTATGCCATCATGAAACAAGTGGCCAAATCTCCTAATTTAACCAAATTATTATAGCAATTCTTCAGAGGCTAATAGACTTTCTTGGTGTTGAGATTTCAGAATAAATCTGAACACCAACAGGTTTCTAATGTAATGTAAGAAATTACATTAGAAGAATGACAAAAGATTTGTTTACAATACAAAGTTAAAACTATGACCAAAATTGCTCTGTCATTGAAACTCATTACTAGACCAAGCAAACAATCTTGAGTTGATGAATTTTTGCAATGTTTGACTATGGAGAAATTTAGGTTTGTTGTAAAGGGAAAACATTAAAATTTGGGGCTCATTCATGAAATCTCTTGGGACCAGACGGTGATGAGTCATTACATGTCACATTTTTCTCCACGCAGTATTTATGTGTTTTGTTCACCTTTAATTTGTGACAGATCATGTTTATCTGAAAAATGTATAAATATGTTTTTCTAAACATTTAATTGGACTTATCCAAACACTTAAAAACCCTAAAATGATCTACTATACAAAGCCCATGACAACATTTAACTCCGGTATTGATCCCTTCCCTCTTTTTTTCTCCCAATAGGTTTCTCGGGGCCCTTCGGTGCCACCCAGTTGTGGCACAACATCATCCAGGCCCTGCAGACCCAGGTGGAAGTGCGCCGCTGTCGAAGGCATCTTCGCCTTCATGCTGAATGTTTTACAGGCTCAGACGCAGTGGACGCCGTCCTCAGTTACTTGATGCAGAATGTGGTGTTTTGCACGAGCGAAGTGTCTCGCCTCAAAGCTGCTCGACTGTGCCAGGCTCTGATGGAGGCCAAGGTGTTCGAACCTGTCGGTACGAAGCTGTTTTGCAGAGACAAGGAGGTGACCTTTGAGGACAGCAGCTGCAGCCTGTACCGTTTTCTGGAGTATAAAGTGGAACACAGTTCTCCAATGAAGGAGTGCAGTAGTGACACAGAGAACATGGTGCCAGAGGAACAGGGGCTAAAGAGGAAGAAGAGCTCCAGGTTGGTTTTACTTTAAATGTTCAGTGCTTAGGATTAATAAACATATAAAAGAGGTGTTGATTTGCCGAATAACAATGTGAGACCTCACTGATAATGAATGAATCAAACCTTTACGTGCTGGTTCTATGAGTGAACAATCTCTACAGGTTGTCCAGTAAGAGCTAACTAACTAACTTAATGATGATGATGATGATGATGATGATGATGATGATGATGACGATAATGATTCCAGTTCACACACTCATTATCATGCCACTCATTTATTGCTGGTTAAATATCCGTGATGTGTGATTCGTTTTCATGGACACACAGAATAATGAACCATTGAGTAACAAAGGTGAAATACAGTCCAGTAAGTTGCCGCGTGAAGAGATTTTTTCCTCCGTTTGGGCCACATCCTCTGATGATGTCGAGTTAAGGTCTGTTGAAAAGAGACCACAATGTTTCTTGTTGTTTCAGGAGGCTGAATGAACTGAGGACGATCTCTAATCCTCTTGCTGTTGGACCGTCAGACAGGAGGGTCGAGAGGCTGCTGAGGACCATCAACCTGCGACCAACTTTGTCTACAGCTTTAAACACAACCCCCACTACCTCTACCTTTCTGTCCAAAACTGGTGAGCTAATCTGTCACTGTTTGCAATTACTGTGGGGGACAACAGTCCATGACAGTTTATGATTAAGAGATATTTTTTTGATTTTTTTCCCCTTCTTCCCTAGTGGTGGATGAGGTTTGGAAGCAGCAGACGCTGCTGCAGCTGCTGCAGATAGTAGAGTTGCCTATGCTGGACTGCATCTTGACCTCTCCAGCCAGCGTTCAGCTCCAGGCCTGCAGAGCTCCTGTGGCCGCTCAGGACCTGGTCATCTCTAACACATGCCTGGAGAGAGAGCTGCCCGACACCCTTAATCTGCCCCAGTAGGCACTCTGATTAATACTTTGAAGCTTTTTTAGACAGTAGACATAAAACTAGAATTATGAAAACCGATCTCGCTCTGGCATTTTAAAAAAAATATAGAGAAAATAACTTATAGCTTGTAAACTTTGCATTTTTGTTGGCAACAAATCTTTGTATTCCACCTTTCCTGCAGTGACAGGAAAACATTGTGTTCTGTTTCCAGCTTGGATGAGTGGCTGTCGGCAGCCGCAGACTGCTTGGAGCTCTTTCCCGACCAGCTGATTGTGGTGGCAGGGGAGCAGCTCAACCAAAAAAGCGTTGACACCTTTTCAGAAGAGGACCAGGCAGAGCAGACGGCAAACCAAAAGAGGCTGCTTTTTGACACCATCGCCAAATACTACAATGGACAAGAGAGAGCGCCGCTTCTATCAGGGCGCCACCTTGACATACACGCTGCTATTCTGAATTTGCTGGGTGAGACCTGATAAGGGTTACTGTGATTTTATGGTTTTATATTTTTGATACCTTGTTTGTGTAAATATGAAGTGATAAGCGACAGTTCCTCTGGAAATCTAATTTATTTTCTGGCACAGTTTTGTTCCTGTCATGATTTTTTACGTGAAGATCTTCATCCTTTTCCACTTCGTGTCTTGTTTCTTTCCAGATGAAGGAAAGCTGCAGGATGCCATCAGAGCATCTCAGTTGTGTTTTCGACTGCTGGAGACAAGCGTGAGAGATGAACTGAGGAGACTGCTGGCCTTTATGGCAACAGCAGCTCACCCAGATTCTTGCCGTCTTCAGAAACAGGTAGTTAACTGCTTGCAGCTCTCACTTTTTATACACATTTGTCACAATAACATATACAATAATAAAATGTAGCTCTAAACGTAGTATGTGTTTACTGACAGAGTCTGACATACTTGTGTCTTCATAGCCTTCTGAATCTATCGTTGACTTTCTCCTGTGTTCCCTTTCAGATTGATAACAGGGCCGCAGTCTGCCGCTCTTTTCAAAGAGCGATTATCCAGAATCATGAACTGACTCGATCCCAAAGTGAAACCCTGGTGCTGTTCCTCGTGGACAATTGCACTGAGCTCTTCAAGGTACGCTTAATTTATTAATTTAGTTATCACTAAAGGAACAGTGTGTAAGATTTAGGGGGATTCACGAGGTTTTTTATCGTGAGCTGAATTACCTGCAGAGGTCTTTTCCTCTCTGAAACAAACAGACCCGGTGATTTTAACAGGTAAAAACACACACAGGTTTTTATTTTCAGGTGATTATCCACAAAAGAAAACATACATATTGTATTTGACTCCATTTCTGCCTTAATGTTCCCCTAAATTGTACACACTGTACTTTTAACATGCTACTTTAAAGTTTGTTTAAACAGTTTGAAAATTACTATTATTCTTATAAATACAGACTCCGACATCCCTGATTGAAGCTGTGAGGAGAACACTGAGGACTATGCAGCAGGGAAAAGACCCAGACTCAACTGCCAGTAAGTCAAAGTCTGGCTGACATTACACATTTCACCATAACATGACACAATACTCATAAGTTATACTTCAAACTTCAAACTTCTCATGTCCACATTGAGCTAATTCTCTAGTGAAACACTAATGTCGTCCTCTCCTCTGCGTGTTGCAGCGTTCACCTTCTGCCAGCAGGTGACGCCACAGGAGTACGAGGATCAGCGAGAGGCTGCCACCCTAGTGAGCCTCAAACAGCTTCTTCATGACATCTCCTCCAGCAAAACCATATCTGTCAAAGAGCGGAGGAGGCTGCTCAAAGAGTTTGAAAAACATCACCCCGTGGTCTTCCTCCAGCATTTATCCAGCACCTTCTGAGACATACAACTCAAGGCTTATTGGTTTGACTTGATAGGTGCACTTCACAAAGGCGGTTTGCAGTGGTACAGCGCTTTAACTGAAGAATGGTGATAATTTAATGAACTTAATTGGTCTAATTAAACACGCTGTCTTTAGGGAGCGACACTTTATATGACTATCAGTGTAGATATTCTTAGAATTAATAAAAATAGTGCTGCTTCATGTTAACAGCATGGCTGTAGCTTCCCTACATAATGTCCATTCACAAGAGGCGTACGATAATTGAGGCTTAATTTATAGATATACTAAGTCTTGTTTTTTCATATCATGTAGCACTACATGCTTCATCTATCACAGTGGTTCTCAACGTTTTTTGTGTCAGAGACCCCCATTTGATGAGATTTCTCTTCACAGACGCCAACTAATTATTTTTACTAATTATTTTAGATTAGTTGTTTGGTCTGTAAAATGGCTAAAATGATAAAAAAAAGGGAAATCAGTGTCTCCCAAAGCCCAAAATTACATCCTCAAAGGGTTTGTTTTGTCTATAACCCCAAAATATTCGGTTTACCGTTATAGAGAAGTAAAGAAACCAGAAAATATTCACATTAAAAGGAGCTGGAATCAGAGAATTTCGACTTTGTTTCTCTGATTGATATGACTGATTAAAATTAGTTGGCGATTAACTTGATAGTTGAGAGCCGGTCAATCATTTCAGCTCAACCCCCATCTGAAAAATTTTGGTTGTTGGATATGAGTTCACTTCTATAATGGAAATATAGCCCCTGAAGCTCCCTCAAGGCCACTGATTGATAACCATTGATCTACCTGATCAACACCTCAGTTTCATGAAGCATTTTTTTAGAGAGAAATCTGTTTGTCCAAGCTGTTATCATAGTTGTGAATGCTAGTTTATAAAGAGTGAAATATCAGCCCATCTATGAAATCGGGTTCCTAAGCAGTGGGTGAACTGTGGTAGCTTCGGATGTTGGACTTGATTTTGTGTTAAGTGAGGATACATTATATAATTGTGCATTAATGACACTGATTTTTGGTCGAAGAGATAAATAATGTTTAAAGAGGGCATTTGTGCGCTAGATTGACCTAGCATTAACGTAAACCACTGTAGAATGATAGTCTATGCAAAGTATAAAAACTGAAAAGGGATTACTGGAAAAAAAACCCTCTTGAGATTGATCATTCATCCTGCTGCTTTGAGGCTGTGATCGGTGAATAGCTTGTGTACTAATTGATGTACTTTTTAGTCGAGGTATACATACTGTCTTTGGATAAACAAATGTGTTATTCCTAAGAGCTATTTGAAGTAGGTTGATATGTGTGGTTTTTGCAGAAGTAATGCTGTGCACTTTGATCAGGCATTAACATTTCTACATGTCAAATGAAGAATAACAATATTATGGTTTTACTGTAGCATGCTGTAGGGTGGTGAAGGAAAACGACTGGTGAAGGCAACACTAATGTATCTGTAGTTTTAACACTAATTTGTTCCTGTTAGAGAGGAAGACAGATCTTCCTGTGAAGATTTTTTAAAATTAAAACTACTCTGAAATAAAAGCAGAAAGGTTACAATAATGTTTTAGGCTAAACATAGCTCAGGTTAATGAAATGCGTTTTAATTTTCAGGGGTTTTAAGAATACTTTTGTCTTTTAATTGTAATTTTTTAGGATTTTACTTGAAAGGTGGACATTATTCCTTTAATATGAAAGGTGCATAATTAATATTATTTTAGGTTACTAATTTAATATGTTTTAACATGATGCCTTAGTTGGATCTTGTTCTTTTAACTCATGAAGCCATGGTCATGCAGAAGTAATTTACAGGAAAATCTCAATTCAGTCAGCATCTTTTGTTTTTTTACATACACTGAAATCATGTTAGATTGCACTTTATGATGCTGAAACGTGCTTTATTTTCTGTTGGAATAACACATCTAATAAATGTTTAATTGATGTTCTCTCACACAAGACTGTCGTATTTTTGAGTGAATGTGTGTAAGTGGAGTGTGAAGATCTTCAGTGGTCCTTGGAGTGGTTTCAAGGGATTTAAGATTACCTTAATTTAAGGTAACCAAGAACTACAGTGATTTTTTCCCCGACATCCCTCTCTATATTATACTGAATTATGTGGCATCAGATTCTGTTACTGTTCTGTTAGATTCTGCTGAATCATACTTGACCACATGCTTTACTCTTATAGCTGTTATAAAAACGATGTGGGCTATTAATGTCAGAATGTGCTGTCTCTCTGTGTCATTATTTCCGATGGAGTAAAAAGAAGTTTTGAAAACTAGAATGTAATATGAGTGTTATGTAGGCTATATCACTAGTTATTGTTTTAATTTTTGTAAAGTGTTAGTATGTCAAAAAACATCATAGTATGTACACTTGTCCTGTGTGACCCTTAATCAAATGCTATACTTCAAATAGCGCTAAAACCTTCAGTTAAACTGGCAACTTTGTAAAAATTTCTATTAAAAGACACATTGTGACTCACATTTCCCCAGTCTATTTCCCTTTTTCTTTTTGCAACGGTTTTTATTCAAGTTTTTAAAGTTCACATACAACTGGAAAAGGCATGGAGTGAAAATAAAATTTTGTATATCAATGTATAGACAACATTATATGAAAAAAAAAAATAAAAATAACCTAAAGAGTAAGTTGTCATACATGTTTAGCATATCAAACAAGTTTTAAAAAATGACATTATTACACATAGAATATACAATAGAAGAAAATAGTACAAAATTAAGACTTAAAAAGACGTGCAACACACTGAAAATAAATCATGAAAGTTTGTTTAGTCTGTGAATCACGACAATTAAAGTAAAGTTTATTTGTATATGTAGTTAAAAAAAACCTCAGATGACGTAGATGCACCTGACAACCCGGAAGTAGGTCTGTTCGCTGTTCGCTCACTAGCGCACTAAGCTACTTCATTTCGTATGCTACTGGAAGACATGGGGGCTGTGTTTCACAGCTATTACTGACAGCGGCACAGCCGAAAGCCCACTTAAAATAAGAAATACAACGGAGAGCCCTCTTCATATCAAGGTACGTAGCCGGAGGATGTCGGAGTGACAGTTTTTGGATTTAAACAAACAAACGGTGTTTGACTGTAATGACAGTCGCGTTACTGTCTACTTGCGCATTGTTGGCTAGTTAGCTCGGGTTGGTAGCGACCGTGATTTGTTTTTGTAAAAAAGTCTTTCAAGGCAGCTTACAGATTACAACGATGATGTCAGCCCTCTAGAGCTACACGGGTAGATAAAGGGTTAAAAGAAGGTCTGGAGAGGTAGCTACAAACAGCTAACGACAGTGTCACAGTGCTAGTTGTTGCGTGCGGGCTAAACAAGCTAACATCAAGCTATTTCACAATCAGACATGTCACTAAAGGATAAATATGGTATTTAAAAAGCTCCAAACCATAGTTTAATTGATTGTTTAACCTGATACAAATAGCCTGTCGAGTTATAACTGTGTTATTACGCTGGTGTTAATGAACTGTCAGGTGTCCTGACGGCTAGCTAACGTTAGCTGGCTACAGACTGTGCTAAAGGGGCTCTGTGCAGGTGGGTGTTTAAAACGCTGCTCTCAGTTTGCTTGTTTGTCCGGCCAATAACCAGTTTATAATGTTGACTGATTACGGCTCTTTAAAAGTAAATCGACTGCCATCATAATGTTACGTTATTATAATATCAGTGTTATTACATCCTTTTAACCTGTTGCAGTTAATGGCTTTTAACAGCTTCATGTTATGAGAAATATTTGATAATTAGACTTTATTGTCATAGATCTGCTGCTGGTATATATTGATTTGTGTTGCATGCATTTTTGGCTTGGACCTATCTATCACAATGTTAATAATGAGTTATGACACACTTATGCTGCAGTGTTATGATTCCTTTGCATCTCCCAGCAAAGCTTCACATCTTCAAATGATAGCCTTTCTTTAAATCTTTATTAGGAATAACCCTCTGAGATGTACCATCATCAACCAAAGTAATACATTATTAACACAATTACACATCACATTTAGAAAAAAACAAAAGTAAGAGGTTAATGAAACAGTACTAAATATGACAAAACTAACAGACACTAACAATGATAATAGGCAAACAGCAACAAAAGACAAAAAAACAATAAACATTAAGTAATAAGCAGTGTTGGAAAGATAGCTTTTGAAATGCAATGGGTTGCAATTGCTTGTTACCCATTTAAAAAAGTAATGTTATCAAAGTAATGTAACTTATTACATTTGATGACTTTCTGATGACTTTTTCAACAAATGTTATAAACAGGGCAGTAAAGCTCGAAAAAGCTAAATACGCAAATGCATAAATGTTGTGCTCAAAAAATATGCCAAAATAAAGCAGTCTGCTCTGCAAAAAGATGTAAAGCAAAAGAATGGATGTTTTATTCAGCATGTAAACTTTTTTTCTGTGAATATTATATTTTTTCTTATGTAATCTCCTTGGAATTGCCAACATTTTGATTAGTAACTGTAATTTAATAGCATATTTTTTCTCAGTAACTGTTACTGATTACAGTTACTCCTCAGTACTGGTAATAAGACATACACAATCAGGAGATCATATTCCCAACAGAGCTTGAAATAGATAATTCAGTCACAGATTAAAGAAAAGTATGAAAGCTTGTGATAGCATTAAATTATTGAGTTATAAAACATAATTTGACAAAATTATAGAGGTGCTATTATGGATATGTCCAACTGATACTATCATAGGAAGACAGGGCGTTTTTAAACAAGCGGAAAGATGATATGCATCGAATATTTACAGGTAGATTATTCCAACCAGGTGGCATTTTAACCATAAAAGCCCTTAAGCTAATGAAAATCTAAGCTCTATTGAAGCTGTATTGTTTTGGATTTGGCTCGAGTAGATCTGACTGTTGCAGCATATTTACAAAATGAGGGGGCCTGAAAAAGATGACACACCGACCTTTTCAAATCGAGCCATGCTTTTTGATTTTTTTTAATATGTTTGTGCACCATCATTTTGGCATTTGGGTCTGTCTGAGGAAGCATAAGCGACTGAGCCTAGGGGAGGTGCTGTGTAATAGTGTATAACAGCATTTCATACAGCACAAGCAGGGATTCTCATTAACTGTTTTGGCCAGGGTTAGTATTGGCAAAGGGCCTTTACATTTTGATTAAGATTCAGTTTGCTTTGATCCAGTTAATACTGATGCTTCATTTTTTTCCATGCAGGAATGAATTAATTATGCATACTGCCTGTGCATCTCAATTTATAGACAAAAGCTTTTTCAGCCTTGTTGCAGCGGTGAAATAAACAGGTCTAAGCCCACTTAAGACACATAAAGCCCTGACTGTTCACATAGAAATAATTTGGCTGCATAACCACCAGCCATGTTCTTTTGTTTGACTTCCTGTTGCCCAATATGCTTTCAAGTCACTCTGAAGTATTTTGTAAGAAGGGCTGAAGGTGGTGTGGCTGCTCTGAGTCATTTTAGATTTCAGGGGACAGCTTGGCCTGTTGTGGTGCTTTTCTCCTGAGCCGACACAGGCAGGACGCTGGTGGGCACTTTGATGTGCAAATTTTCAAGCAGGTGCATGTCGAATGGATTATTGGAGGCTTTTGCTTCGCTATAAAGGCTTACGCTCAACTGCCTCTTTCAGTGATTGCAGACTTTTGTTGTGTTGACATTTGAGTGACTCGTCTTTACCTCTTAGTTCTAAAACTACTTTTCTCTTAACGCTCACCTGTCCTGGGTGGTCTGTCACCCACCTCTCTCCCTTCAGCTGCCAAGTCAGCCGTGAACATGGAGTCTATGCTGAATAAGCTGAAAAGCACTGTCACCAAGGTGACGGCGGATGTCACCAGTGCTGTCATGGGCAACCCGGTGACACGGGAGTTTGAGGTTGGACGACATATTGCCAGCGGGGGTCCTGGCTTGTGCTGGAGGATCTACAATGGCACTAAGAAGTCTACAAAACAGGTGAGAGTGTTTTCGCCTCCTAACCAGACAAGTTCCAATTAATAACATTTTAGATATAGATGAACAATGTGGAAAATTTGGGGGCATTTAGACATGTAGGGGCAAGGATTGCAGATTGCTTAAACATCTCCCAGTTAGAATTCCCTCAGTGTTAATTGTTCAAGAGGTTTTTTACTCATATTAAGGTAACAAAAACAGACACTTATTTTTAGGCAATTATACAAACATTCTCAGTATATTATACTCCATTTCTGCCAGTATATCCCTCTAAATCCTACACACTGGACCTATAAATGGACAAAAATGATTATATTTGTGCTGTTGTTCAAGTCAACAAGGACTTTTCACACTAGGATCAGTTTTGGGACTTAATAAAACTAATTTCGAGGTCTTTTGTTTTTCTTTGACCCTCCAGGAAGTGGCAGTGTTTGTGTTTGACAAGAAGATGATCGATAAGTATCAGAAATTTGAGAAGGACCAAATTGTTGATTCCCTGAAAAGAGGGGTGCAACAGCTAACCAGACTGCGTCACCCTCGTCTCCTGACTGTGCAGCACCCTCTGGAAGAGTCACGGTGATTAACATGCACACACGCAGGCACACAAACAGACAAACCAAGGACAAATTGGAAGGAGCAACAGCTCAAAGAGGAGCTTGACATTTGTGGGAAAAGTTGCATAATAATTCTGTTTGTCTGCGTCTATTTGTGCATGTGTGAGCAGGGGCTCGTCATCATCAAACGACTCTGTAGAATGCTCTCTGAATAATTTATGGCCCCTGAGGTTGAGGCTGTCTTGTGCTTACTTTCTTTTCACCACTTTGTCTTTCTTAAACTTTCACCCAGGGCAGCTCTAAATTCAAAGCACTTCTCATGTCTCTGTTTTTGACTTAGCTCATGTTTGTGTTTGTCTGTTCAGGAATAACTCAACATTTAAAAGGCAGTTGCATTAAATGTTTTTGATGTTATTTCTGTGTCTGGTCCTCAGAGACTGCTTGGCGTTCTGCACAGAGCCGGTGTTTGCCAGTCTGTCCAATGTGCTGGGCCAGTGGGACAACCTGCCCAGCCCCATGCCCAGCGACATCAAGGAGTACAAACTTTATGATGTGGAGACCAAGTACGGCCTGCTACAGGTGAGAGAGCAGATGGGTTGTCATGCTCAGGCTGCAGTTTTAGGATTGTTATTTTTTATTTGAGCCTATTTTATTTACCAATTATTTGCTATTTATTTATTTTTTCCCTTGGAAATCATCAACCTCTGTACACATTATGTACATGTACATAAGTCGCAGTTTAGTCGTCCAGCTGTCAGATGTATAATTAAACATTTCTCAATAAAAACTTGTCTGTTTGTTATTTTTGAGCACATTAAGTCTTAGTTGTCTGGCAGGTTTTAGCACCACGTCATCTACATCTTGAAGACCGATATGCATTCATGTGCTAATACAGCATTTATCAAGGCCAGTGGAACCAGCTCAATTTCATGCCTCACCTTTCAGTGTTAAAGCCTCTACACACAATATTCTTTTGTGCGATTAATTCGTGTGTCAAAATATTTTGTCATACAGAATGCTGATGACATGCAGTGAAAAAGCAATTTTTTTTTTCCAGAACAAGTTTGACTTTTCTGAGCTTTGTCGCTGTTACTGTCACTTAAGATATAATAAAATATATATTAAATTAATTGAAAAATGAGCCACTTTGGCTTTGATGCAACCGCTTGTTTTTGTGTGCGGTCACAACTCTTTGGCCTGATTCAATGTTGTCATTATGGCTAATAGGAAGAGAAAATACCTGGCATGGCAACCATGTACTAAACCTAGAGCAACATTTCCACCCTTTCATACCAAAACTCAAGCTGACATTTTTATTTTTCTGTCCCTTTTAGATATCGGAGGGTTTGTCGTTTCTCCACAGCGGGGTGAAAATGGTCCACGGCAACTTGTGTCCAGAAAACATCATTCTCAATAAAAGCGGAGCCTGGAAGATCATGGGCTTTGACTTCAGCATCTCCTCCAACAACCCGTCAGATGCTGAGGTGTGTTTAAAGTCTCAAGCTTACTGCCTTCCAAATGCTCGAACAAAATAATGTCTTGCAGTTTCGTCACATCTTTATATTCTCATGTTCTCTCATCTTCTTCAGCCTAAATACACATGTAAAGAGTGGGAGCCCAACCTCCCCCCACTCTGCCTCCCCAACCCTGAGTACCTGGCCCCTGAGTACATCCTGTCTGTCAGCTGTGACTCCGCCTCTGACATGTACTCTCTGGGCGTGGTCATGCACGCCGTTTTCAACGAGGGCAAGCCTGTTTTCCAAGTCAACAAGCACGACATATTTAAGAGCTTCAGCAGGCAGCTGGATC
This sequence comes from Plectropomus leopardus, assembly GCF_008729295.1. NCBI lineage: Eukaryota > Metazoa > Chordata > Actinopteri > Perciformes > Serranidae > Plectropomus > Plectropomus leopardus. Next base: position 7,337,769 of record NC_056484.1, read on the forward strand.
AGGTGGGTTGAGGTGTGCCTCGTGTGAGCGTGATGAGTGACTGGATCAACAGAAGAACATAAATCTTTCAGAAAATGATGACATACACAGCCATGCATTTATTTTCTTTAGACACGTGCTTTTTTTTTTTTATCCTTCTTGTCATCATCTCTGTGGCAGCTGCAGTTGTCTTCTCAGATTCGTGTCATTGTTGAGCTCATGGTTCAGCCGGACGTCTGGTCCTGATTTGATTTGAGTGGTTAAACATGTTTGAAATAATCCCGATGATTGTGACGGGACACTCTCCAGGATCAGACGCTCCGAGCTAATTTGGACTTGAGCTGCATGATGTGATTTTTAAGAATATATCCAGCTTGTGTTACTATTACTAATCAAACACTGCTTTTATTCTGCTCTGTTGCGCTAATTTTTTTCTGTGTCTTTCAACTGTAGCTGAGCAGCATAAGTCCTGCCGTGCTGAACAAGATCCCAGAGGAGGTTCGGGAGCATGTCAAAATGCTACTCAGCGTCACACCCAACGTCCGGCCGGACGCAGACCAGATGACCAAGGTTTGCACTGTCATGACACGCATGAATATTAATTTTTCCAAAGCTCAATTGCCACAATTTTTTCCTAATATTACAGACACAGCCTGCAGTCTAACCCATATGTTCTTTTTCTTGTCCATTATTATTTTAGTTTTGTCAGGGCTACTTTAAATACAATGTCAAAAAGACTTTTAATAACTATAAAAGTCTCTCCACATAGTGCCAAATTTGGGTTTTCAGAAGTCTAAAATAGATACACCTCCAAGCAATCTGATATTCTAGCTTTTTTTCACTAGAAGTCTTGTAAAACTTTCTCCAGCTCTCAGTCATGTCATGTCTTTTGTAAAACCAGAGAAGATTAAATATTCAGCGAAAATCTATTCTGATAAGTTCTATAATGAGTGGCGGTCTTTTTTTAAAAGATTTTTCAACTCTTTTCAGTCTCTGTCCTCTGACTGATGGATTATTGTTTGTATTTCATTTATTTATTTTTTTAGGTTTTTCTGTTGTTTTGCTTTGTTTTTGTGGCTTTAAACTTTGAATAGTATGATTTTTAACTTTAAAATGCAAAGATATATGGCTTGTGTTTCTTTTGTTTCAATGAGATAAACAGTACTTTGATTATACCATTGCTATTTTTCTATTTAACTGTGATTGTCATTGTTTTCTGACATTGTTTTCTCTTTTCAGGCACAATATTTTCTTAATAAAAATATTTTCATAGTACGTGTGTATGCTCATAATGTCTGGTGACCTCTGTTGTGTTTTTTTTGTAAATTCAGATTCCATTTTTTGATGACGTGGGTGCTGTGACCCTGCAGTACTTTGACTCCCTCTTCCAGAGGGACAATCTGCAGAAGTCCCAGTTCTACAAAGGCCTCCCCAAAGTGCTGCCCAAACTGCCAAAGGTAATTGCTCGTATATTTTGAGTAGGAAATGTGCTGTATATCAGGTAGGGTCAAAGTATATGTACTGCAAATTTAGTATAATTTGTTAGTCCTCCTTTTTGTTTTTTGTTTTTCTGGACAGCAGTTTATGGTACAGAATATAAATCAAGACAGACAGTTAAATTCTCCCTACTATTCAGATTTTCCAAAATTTTAGGACTTTTTACAATTTGAGAGAAATAAAGTGTACATGTAAACGTTCTGTAAAATATTTCGATAGTCCTCATTTTTCAATAACAGAGTGCTCATGTTTTTGACCAAAAAACCTTTCAGCGCTTCCATAGCTATCAGAATACATCTCTCACATGCTGTCTGTTTAGTTGTGTTTGAACTCTCACACAGACAAGCAATTGTGAGACAACTTCTTGTCTTCCTGTTCCTTTTGTTCCTATTTTGCACTCTTTTTTTCTCTGTACTTTTTTATAATCTCATTTGTTTAAAGTGTTCCCTAAATGAACAGTTCATCATCTTTGTCCCAGAGAGTTGTGGTGTATCGGATCTTGCCGGCGCTGACGTCTGAGTTCGTAAACCCGGACATGGTTCCTTTCGTGCTGCCCAACGTGCTGCTGATCGCCGAGGAGTGCACCAAGGAGGAGTACGTTCGACTCATCTTGCCTGACCTCTCGCCTGTTTTCAAGCAGCAGGAACCCGTTCAGGTAGACAAACATACAGTATTCTGATGCACATAACCAAAAGTTGGTCACTATATCTAAGCATGTGTTGTTAAGCTGACTGGCTGGTACACTCAGATAAAGTGTGTTTTCCCTCTTAAAATCTTTGCATGATATTTTCTCCCTTTTTGACAATTGTGTTTGAGGTTTGAATAATCAGTTTAATATAACCAACTAAAGAGCATGCTCCGTTTGGGTTTGATCTGTGACTTTATCAAGACTTGTCTCTTTCTGTATTTTTCTTCCCATGCGTCTTCAGGCTAGTAATATGGTGAGTGGTCTCTGCTGTGAATATGCTCCAGTCATGTCAGCTAATTTATGTTGTCTGCAGTACTAACTGCCTAAACTAAAGCCACTGAAAGCACAGTCACTTTTAACTTCTACTAACCACCTCACTCATATGTGGCAGAGAAATAGCAGAGAATTTTTTTTTCTTTTTTGTCTCTTAATTGGGTCCATGTGCTGTGCAGATCCTGCTGATATTCCTGCAGAAGATGGACCTACTGTTGACTAAAACACCAGCGGAGGACATCAAAAACAGCGTGCTGCCGATGGTCTACAGAGCTGTGGAGGCTCCTTCTGTACAGATTCAGGTACAAGAGGAGGAATAATGAAATGTTACCTATTTAATGTGCTTTCTAGATAAATTCACATTTATAAACATTGTGATAATATGTGACTATTTTACTTTATTGGAGTATATTTTTAGCATTTCACTTTAAAAAACTTCTTATTTTTTTCCCCCACTTGCTGCACTCTTCGTTCTTTTTTCTATGCTACCTCGAGAGCACAGTCAGATTGAACGCACTTGGCATCATAAAGCTGTCACATTTCATAACATCTCTCTTATCTGTGGCCGAGCAGGAGCTGTGCCTGAACATCATCCCGACGTTTGCCAACCTGATTGACTACCCGTCCATGAAGAACTCCCTCATCCCCCGAATCAAATCAGCCTGCCTGCAGACCTCTTCACTCGCTGTGAGTCTCTGTCAGTCATTTCTGCTCTCAGCTTTTGCCTCTCAGACTATCTGACTATGCATGAATAAAATGTGTCTGCATGTAATGATGCTTCTTTTTAGGTTTGCCCTTGTCTTTCTCTAACACTGTTATACTTTTAACTTTCATCACAATCTACAGCCAACTTAGATGTCTGAATGTGTAAATGTATTTTTGTTTCTTTGTTTCTGTGTAGGTTCGAGTGAACTCTCTGGTGTGTCTAGGAAAAATTTTGGAATATCTCGACAAGTGGTATGTCATTGATGAGATCCTGCCCTTCCTACAACAGATCCCTTCCAGAGAACCAGCAGTGCTCATGGGAATTTTAGGTAAAGAAAGTGGATGGAAACTTGGTATTTCACCTGGATGGGCACTGTTTTGCGAGACAGAGCAGTGCACGCTTTTGGCGAGCACCTGGACTGTTTCAGCCTGTGCTGTGTGTGCACGTTCATGAGTTGACTGAATAATTTACTGTCAGGTTCTCTGATTAGGTTCAGGGGATGAGCAGAGTAACAAAAAATAAATTTAAGTTGGGAAAAGTAAAAAGACCAGCAGAGTAAGTGTATGAAGAAAAGCTGTGATTTCTTTTAAAAAACAAAGCACTCACACACACTGCCACACACACTGCCACACTGGCTCACAAACTCAGGCACTCAAGCATTTGGCTTCTGCAGTTTTTATACTGCATGCTCCTGATCAGCAGATTGAGCACAGGTATGCTCACAGGTGTGCTCATTCACTCTTTGCTTGGTGAGGAGGAGGGAAGGGTGGCACCTGGAGAGGCACACACACACACACACACACACACACACACACACACACACACACACACACACACACACACAAAAAAACCCAACCAAAAAAACAGCACAGGAAAACAGGCACAAAAAAGGGCACAACCACTTTCACCCATAACATAGTCATATATGACAGGAGTTTATATGCTGCCATCTGAATGTCAATGCATTTTAGCACTACTTAGTGCCACATATTATCCAGTATAATGTTATGATGGTCAATTCGAGAATTCATCAGCAGTCAGGTAAAAGTCATTTGAAAATCTGCAGGGAAGTCTAGTCGCAGTTGCATCCTTGCAGCAGTACAAGGAGCCAAAATCTCTCAAAATCTTACGTATCTTCGTAAATTGATGATCATGACAAACTAAAGTCATCTTTGTTTGAAGTCACTGTTTGGCACAAGTCTCCTGTAGGTTTAATTTTAGGTTTAACGCAAAGATTAAGTTAATAAACAACTTTTTGGTTACGGTTTTGCTAGCTCATACAAAAGGTAATGACACAACTCCATGCAAGCCAACTAGAATGCGAATCAGGAACACAATGCTTGACATTATGTAGGACGCAAATGAGGGTGAAATACGAAGATTTTTGAAAACACGCACTTCACTTCACGTCCTACTTGTGTTACTGAAATAGCTGAGCCAACCTCTCTGTTTGCTCAATAAATGGTTGGTTGACATTTTCTAATTCCATGTTTTAGGAATTTATAAGTGCACCTTCAGTCACAAGAAGTTGGGCATTCCCAAAGAGCACCTTGCCACCAAGAGCCTGCCCCACCTCGTCTCTCTTAGTATAGACAACAACCTCAACCTTAACCAGGTACCACACACCCAAACACACATGCATGTGTTTAAATATTATTTAATTGTAAATCTATGAAAAAGACATCAAATTTTTCAATTTTTATTTCGAGGATAGCACATTTTGTAGCATCTGCTCAATTTATATTTAACGCTATCTCTGTTTCTTTTACATAAAATCTTAACGGATATCTTTTATGTTTCAGTTTAACTCGTTCATGGTGGTTATACGGGACATGCTGAGTCGCATGGAGAATGAACACAAGACCAAGCTGGAGCAGCTGCACATCATGCAGGAGCAGCAGAGGTGTCAATTTTGAACCATTGTCTCATTTTTATTCTCTATGATCAAATATTAAATGGTTCTGCATATTAATGGGGATTTTATACAGATTGGCCAGAACATTAGAGATGGTAATTGGATCTGTCATAGAGAGCTATTTGATACTGAATATATATGATAATTGTATGACTAACCTGATAAGTATAAATGCCTTGATTCAAATTCCCTCAGCTTCCTAAATGTTGGTCTTTATGTCTTCTCTAACAGGAGTATAAACATCTCAAACCCTGGACACCAAGCAGAGGAAACCAAGAGCCCACCGAGCAGTGGCAACCAGGTGGGAAGTCACAGAACATGAGTATATATACAGCACTGTTCAAAAAATATTTTTATTTGCCTTAAAAGTTCCTGAAAAAGACTTAAAATAATGTATTTTATGTCGCTGTGCTGGAGTAATACCATCTACGTTTGTCTTTCTTTCAGATTGATGATATCTTTGGCAGCTCAGGGGTTAATGGAAAAGAGAATGGATCTGCAGCAGCAGCCCCACAACCTAACAGAGTGAGGAAACATCGTCAAACCTCATTTACACAAATCTTAACCTTTGTCCTTTTAGCATTTTACAGAGGAGTGTTAGTGCCAGCAGGCATTAGAAAAAATACATTAGAGGAGGAAGATTTTTTTGTTGTTTTTGCATTTTAATTTGAAATCAACTCCTCTGGTGCATCATATTGTGATACAAACTATCATATACTCTATGTATGTTCTCAAAATGCTTTCTTTCCTTATACCTGTCATTAATACTAAAAGTTTGAGTTTATTCGTGCCATTTCGACTTTGCTCGTAATGCAAAATAAATAAAAATCCTCCAATTTTTTTTCCCTTTATGCTTGGCTTAAATACTCCTCTGTAGCATGCAGTCCAATTTGTTCATGGTCTGTCTTCCTTTGCCTCGTTCTAGATGTCTCTGACTCTAGAGGAGAAACAGCGATTGGCTAAGGAGCAGGAGCAGGCAGCCAAACTGAGGAACCAGCAGCCTTTAGCACCACAGAGCGTCAAACCGGCCAACACCACCAACACAAAGGTAACGCCCGAGAACGTCTCTGTACACAAACACATGCTGGCACACTTTTGGCCAGTGATGGTAATTTTATTGCCTCTTATGTTGCAGACTAAGGATCTGACGAGCAGCCTGCTCAACAACATGACATCTCTAAACAGCCTGTCGTTGGCCAACACAGCACGACCGGCTCCAGTGCAGGGCACCACCATGTCTGCCTTCCCCTCATCTGGCCCCATGGTGGGCTCCATGGGCGCTCCGGTCTCCAACGGCTTCAACCCGACCATGGGCTTTCAGACAGGAGGCATGGGCATGGGGATGGGCATGCGGCCCGCAGGCCCCGGCCTCTACGGCGGCATGGCCACCACCACCAGCACCCCAAACTTTGGAGCCCTCACACAGAATCAAGGACCCATCGGGCAGACGAATAAAGCCCCCGACATGTCAGCCTTGGACAGTCTTTTCTCACCCAGCCAGCCCAAAGTCACCCTCAACCAAATGGGTCCAAAGCCGACAGCGGGCACCAACACCCCTTGGATCAGCCAGTTTGGTTCAGCCCAGAACGCTCAGACTCAGATGCAGGGCGCACCGGTCGGCATGGGAGGAGTGCCCAGCGGGTTTGGGATGCAAGCAAACCCTTTTTTCAGCCCGCAGAACTTTTCTCAACCTGCTGCTGCTGCTAGCATGAACCAAAGTGGAATTAAACAAAGTGCATCTGTTAACAACGACCTTAAAGACTTATTCGGCTAAATTTACAAAAAAAAAAAAGATGCCAGGTTGAGTTTATTCTTTTATTAATTCTGGACAGACGAGACTAGAATTCTCACAGAACAAGACGCTGATTGAATGTGAAGATTTCAAATCCTTGCTGTCTGTATTTTTAATCTGACCTGGTATAAAGTCTGATTCACATTCAGCTGGCAAATTAACCTGAATTCCATTTCTACTCGACCAGAAGGACAAACGGTTGGGGCGGGAACTTCTTCTATGCTGTGTTCTTTAAATGCTGGGGGTTTCCTACTGTTTTGTACTTGACATTCTTCGGGAGTCCAAATGTCGTGGGTTGCGATGAATCCCAACTCAGTTTATTCAGGAAGGTTTTGTGTTCGTATGATGAATGATTGAGCGGATGGAGTGGATTTTACTTCCTGAACAAGCTGCATCAGAATCACTCCTTAAAGAGAAACTGCGGTATTTTTCAACTTGCACCCTGTTTTCCCATGTTTTTATGTCTAAGTGACTTATGGAGTCAATTTGACATTGGTCCAGTATTGAGAGAGACTGCAGCCTCAGCGGCGAAACAGGCTTCAGTGTAATCGCTACGGGCAACTGTGCACCGTCAGTTGACGTCCATTAAACAGGCTGGTTTTTGCCACTGAAAGGCTCATATTGTTAATATAGGTGTCTGACAACATTACGAAAAAGACACTATATAGATATTAAACATTTTTTCTTTCGTTTTGCTGAACTGTTTGTTATTGCAACCATGCGTCACTCAGTCCTGACAGTGTAGTTTAGAGTTATCTTAAAGATTTTTAATGTCATACATAAATATTAAACTGATTTTGACAATGTGGAAAAGTGAAATTTCAGAATGGGACTTCTCCTTGGTGCACCTGTAAATCCAATCTAATGCTCTACACAAAAAATGGAGCAGTTTGTTTACTGCCCTGTTTTATGGCCTGTTTTTGATGTTGAACGTGACACAGCAGAATAAAATAACAGATAGGCACACTTGAATACTGGCCGTGGGAAAGCAGTTTAAAAAACGATGCTTTTTTGATTGGAAAAGGTAAACAAACAGACTGGATCAGCAATAGATAAAGAAAAATGTTGAATTTCTCTGCAGGGTCTTTTCTAATGTTGTCTAATAACAATCTGAGTGGTAAAAACAAGCACTTCAAATGAATGTAAATTGATGGTGCACAGTTGCCCATAGGGATTACATCGCAGCTTGTTTCACTGCTGCGGCTGCATAGGTCTCTCTCTATACTGGAACAATTTCAAATACAGTTGTCTCCATTAGTCACTTTGACACAAAAACATTAGAAAATAAGGCCTAGGTTAAAAAATACCAGACTTTCCCTTTAAAATTTTGCAGAAAAGGAAAGAAAAAGTGGCCTCACATCGGCTTCTGTATCTTTATTGCTTCTCCAGACTATTTTAGGATGTGCCGCATGTCTAAAGTGATCAGAGAGTTGGCTTAAAAACAAAAACACCAAAATGTGTGAGCCCAGTGGGAGGCAGCTTGAAGTGTAGCACCGATGAGCCTGCAGTCACTGATCTGCGTCCAGGAGGCTCGTCCGTGGAGAGTATATGAAAAGGGGGTGCTGGAAATTGATAGTCGTGGCTCAGATGGGGGAAAACCAAGTAGCCCCTCTGCAGTCCGTCTCCATGGTAACGGTTTCTCTGCAGCACCAGTAACCCCCATTTTGTGAGCACAAATTGGACTCTGGTCGTCATTATTTTTACTATTTTGTCTCAATCTTTCATCATCAGGTTCCAAGGCTGAAAAGCTTGCTTCTTTTTTTTAAACCGTTGCTTAAAGAGATAGTTTAGATTTTTTTTAACTGGGGTTGTATGAGTATATTACATACAGTAGATGTCAGTCGGCATGCCCTCATTTTGGAGAAGCAGGCTGGACTTCTAAATTGAAGCTACGCAATCTACTGCTATGCAGGAGTCAGCAGCAAATGCACTTTGGCCACAAAAGTCCCACTTTGAAAAAAAAAAATAATATCACTTTAGGTGTATGCTACATTAAGAGTTTTTCCACTGCTTTACCTTAATGCCAGGCAGCAGTTTTCACAGGAAAATTACGTGTTATATCGCTCTCTTCAAAGCCAGACTCCATTGACAGAAACAGTAATTTTACCTCACAGCACACTGGAGTTGTTGGCCTACCACTGACTTGTTTGTTTAGCTTCGAAAACATGGGGGAAAAAGCAGTGAGCAAATTAGCAAGAAATGTCCCACACATTGCAAGAAATTAGTAAAAGGTGATGAGAAAAAGACCTGAATTTTTCTTTTGAAAAAGAGAGTTAAAAAATTTGCAAAAAATCCCCAAAAATATATTTAGACTTATTATAATTACATATTTAAATTTATGTTACAGAAAAAAAATTACACATATATCCTTTTTTCAATGTGCTTTAATTTGTGCTTATTTTCAGGCAGTTTTCATGTAACTTTTTAATTATTTCTTGCTTTTTTTGCTGTTTCCCATCGTAATGTGCTCTCTGACAGAAAGTAAAAGCAGTAAAAATACTCTCAATATAGTGAAAACGGTTAATGATTTAATTTTTTTTGGACACTTTTTTTAGCTCGCAAAAACGTGTTTTGCCCCCGTCCTCAGCACTACATTGCTTAGCTTCCGTGTCAGACTCCAGCCTGCTTCTCCAAACTGAGGACATATCGACATACATCTACTGTATGTTGCCTAATACACTAAATATGGATAAGTACAAAAAAGAAAATCTGAACTGTCCCTTTAATTTGTCATCAAAGCAAGCATGTTGAAAAGGACAGGGTCAGTTTGTCTGGTCAAAGTTTGTCAATGACCGTTTCACCTCCTTTTCTAATGTATCAATTTCTGTAAATGCAGTATGAATGATTTATCTGTGTCTTATAGAGGAATAGGACGAGTGGAGTAGCTATTACAGCAGTGTCCTTTTAACAAAATGCTAACGCTAAAAGCGATGAACAAGGAGTGTATGCACTGCGTAGGCGATTGTGCCTTACATGGGTACACGTGTAGGACTAGACAGCCAGCACTCATCTGTTACTCAAGTATTAATATTTTCCCTTTTAATCAGCTGTCTGGCTTCTCAAATGCTTTGTTGCATGTTACTGAACTCGACCACAAAAGATCTAACTTTTAGCATCTTTTCTAATGATGATTCCAGCTGCTTTTTTTTTCTCATATCCGGCTGAATTTGCTCGGATGAAGTTTTTGAGGGTCTCAAAAAGCAAATTTCTGTCGACCAATTTGTACAATGATGAAGATTAGCGCTATATATTTTGATTTCAGCACTTTTCAGCTGTCGGAGGACCTGTGCTGGTGACGTGTTATTATGAAGTGTAAATACAAAGCTATTTAAAGATGGATTGCTCTGTGAGGGCCTTGGCATTTTTTATGTCCTCGTGATAATGGTGAAGAGGCCTTAGATGAGTCATGTGCAATAATCAATTTTGGTTGCATATCGAGTGGCTCAAGAAGCTGTCGATGTGCTTTTTCTTTCATCTCCGCTGACCTAAAATAATTACGTGGATCTGTCAGATTTTCTTAACAGCTGAATATTAACCTGTACTCATTCAAATCTTACATTTTTAAAGAGAATTACACAGTTTTAGGGTTTTTAGATGCACCTTGGTCACACTGTGTTTCTGCTGACAATGATTGTTGTTAACATGCTGAAGTGTAATGTCTGTTTTCGGATTAATTTTTTTGTGTGTAATAAGGCCGCCTGTATGAGGTGAGCTTTTTTTTTGACTGTTCAGGTTCTGTTCATTTCCCAATTTTTGTCTCTCAAAACCACAAATGTGTCAGTGATTGGAGCTTTTTTTCATCAGTGGAGTGCAGTTCGACTTCATCACAAAGTGGATGTGATCTGTGAAGCCTGCGTCACATATCCCGGCAGAAACCCCAAAGCAGAAAACTAAAAGCTTATTCTTCTACAAGATTATTTGTATACCACTGCTGTCGATGTATGTGTCGTGTGGCCCTTGTTTTATGTGTGAAGGTGCTGGTCTCTGAGGTGGTTCAGTGAAAATCTGTACATATAAAGGAAAGTACACAATCTAATACACTCAGAGGGTGGTCATTATTTGTGTGATGGTTTTTAAACACTAGATCAGACAATGAAGGGTAATCATCTTTAATTAAAAAAGCAAGACAAAGCGCACTGATTACATGGCAGTATTAATGAAAAGATTTATTGTCAGCTAGTCGGCAGTGTTAAATGAAACATTGAAGTTAACCTTTCTTTGGTTTTAGGATAAAAGATTTTTAATCAAAATGTAATAATAAAGTGCTCTGACTACAAGGCAGTATTCGTGAATCATGAACATTTTAACATGCATAGGCACAAGAACAGGCAGGTATTTAAGACTTTGGTGAACATGTCTTTGATTTTAAGGTTAAATGAGGTTTTTCAGAGTCTGTTTCCACATAATTTTGCCTTTGACACGGCATACTCTTAGCCCGTAGCTAACTTAGCTCCTATTGTCACACACACAGTTAACCTGAGTCCAAGGCTGTAGGACTGACCCTGCTTTCTAAGAGCCCGGGGTTAAACTTTAGTTGGAAGACATTACTTATTCTAACATTATAAAATTATTTTGTTTATTTCAATATGTATCACATCAGCAACTTTTAGCCCTGAGTTATGTCCATTAGCCGACACGGCTGCAGAGCAAGGCCAGGTAGACCAAATGTTAGATAACAGCTAACAGCTCCCTTAAGCCTAAATTCAAGGATCAAAGTTGATGCTGCAGAACCAGAGGTATGTTTTGGGTTTTTTTTTATTTTTTATTCCTGACTCAAGTGATGTCACTCATGTCAACATCACTTGAGTCAGTGTCAATTGGGCAATTTATCAGATTTTACGCAGCTCCCTCTGGAGCCGCAAAAGACTTTATACATTTTTTTACATAGAATATTACTCCCTAAGACCTTTTTTTAAAGATTACTTTCTTTATTGAATAGGACAACTTAGAGGGTATGACATGCAGCAAAGGGGCCAAAGTTGGACACTGCAGCGAGGACGTAGCATCTACATGGGGTGTCCACTCTATCAACTGAGCTACTACTACTTAAATTTCAACCCAACATTAACTTAACTTAATCTTTATGATGCCTGGAAAGTTAAACCTAAAATTAAATGAAATTAATAAATAAGAAACTGTACCCAAACACACCTTTTTTTTAAAAAAAATCCCATGTTTAAATAACAATTGAGTAACGCCAACAGCAAAGAGATGAGGCAGCTTGTGAAAAACTGTACTGAATCATTCCAATGTAGAGAGACAACCTCCAGCAGGCAGTGAAAAACTGTGAGGATCAACATTAAGTTAACTGTTGACCTCCAAATCTTTCTCAGTCCCACAGTCACTGGTTCAGTCGTCGCACTGATCTGGTGGTGTTTGTGGAAAGGTTCCTCTGAGTCATGGCTGCAAAAGAAATGTAACATTACCACTTCATAAGTGTGAGAGGAGTTCTACACAGCAGTTAGTGTCCACGTTTCCAGCTCACCTGAGAAGTTTAGCTCATAGCTAAAGTGCATGGTGGTGAACGTCACGATGCCCGACGGGTTTTGCTGGTACTGGAGCTCGATGTCCTGACTGGAAACGCTGCTGCTCATTTTGGAATAATCTTTCCATCTCCCATTGATATCCTGAAACTGCCATCGTGGCTGTGTGCCCGAACTGAAGAACAGAAGGATATAAGTTTATAACACTTACAGTAGCACATCACTGCCAAATGAACTGAGCTGGTGTTGCAATGCAGATTTAGTGCAAAAAAGAGTAGAATAACATTAGTCTAAAATGGGAGGAGAATAAAGGCAAAGTCATGTAGACCTTAACATTTAACCCTTTGAAAAGTGGAACAACAAAACTTTTCTTTTGCTGCTTTTGGACGCCTTTCACAAGTATGTAAGCCTGTGAACGCTGAGCAAAGAAATCGCTTTCGAAAAAGGCAATAAACGACTTGAGAAGTAATGTCCTGCTATCTGTGAAAAAAATAGCTTTTTTTAAGCTTTTTTTATTTTTTGTTAGTTTGTTAGGTTTTTTGGCTAATTTCAGGTAACTTCTTCTGTTTTCCAAAAAACTAATGTTCTCAGGTTTCAAAGATTTATAAGATGTTTTTAATTTAAGGCCTTTTAAGTTAAGGTGTTTCGTGGAGTTTGCCTTTTAAGAAGTGGTTATTATGAGGCTGGCAGATTATTTCAAATTGAATGTGTAATTTAAGAGGGCTTTTCAAATTAAGTGGGTTTGGTCCATTCGATTCAGATGTTACGTATGTTTTCAGGGTTTTAAGGATACATTTGTGGCATTTTAAGGGAAACGTTTGTCTTGACCTGCTGATCTGTTGACTCCCATCGTCAGCAGTCCTCCTCACAGCTCTCGTAGTTCCGATATTGTCGTTGACTTGACACATTCCTGTGATAAACCAGAGTACACAGAGTTTAAGTGCAGATTTAAACTGCTGTCCTCAACAAAAGCAAAGTGTGACTTTGTAGCTGCACATGCGTTTGTTACTTGAAAAATCCAGCGTATATGAGTATCTCTTGATCCTGAAGTGCAGCTGGCCCTGTGGATTCAGCTGGTATTGTCTTTCAATGGCAGCGCTGTCAAATGAACATATCTGCACAGAAATACAAAAACAAGCCCACCTTTAAGAGGAATGCATATTTGATGTATTTCAATTTGACCACCAGATACCACTGATGACTCTCAGACATTATTTACCAGAAAAAAATATTGGAGAATGAAAATTAAATATCTTTAAAAACAAAAATATATCAGAAGTTAAAGTTTTGAGTTTAACCTTAACTGAAAACTTTTCGGGTAGGTTTCCATTATAAGCTTTTGCTGCAACTACCTGAAATAGCTGCTTGCCCTACTTACATGTGCTTTGTATTCTGTCCATTGCTCCTCTTCTCCCATGAACTCCCACTTGTAGCCTCCATCAGTGAGCTGAGAGGAGGAGGCCGCGGGGAAAACAGCACTGCAGAGAGAGACAAACTTTTTTACAGGGATTTAGCGCTAAAATTCTCTCTCAAGTTGCCCTTAAGTAACAAAAATCCAGTTAAGGATTCAACAGAAGATGAGTACAACACAAACATTATGAGAGAAAATAGCACAGTAAAAACAAAGGAAAGGAAAAAGGATCCCAACTCAAAATAGAGTACGGCTCATGCACAAAAAGATTTGATCTGCAGTTGAGACACCAAAGACACCAAAGAAACACCAAAGACAGTTTGCTGACCTGTCTCCTGAAGGGAGACTGTTCCACAGCCTGCGACTCAGGACAGCAAACGTCCTGTCCCGACGATTTTTCTTTCTCAAACGAGGTACAACTAGCTGACATTGTTTGGTGGACCTGCGGGGCCGAGCAAAGGTATAAGGGGATAGTAGTTCACTAAGATACTCTGGAGCAAGACCATTCAAAGCTTTATAGATGGAGAGGAGCGTCCTGAATTGAATCCAAAGTTTGTGATGTGTGAGCAATATGAGGTCTTAGCGAATTGTCTTGCTGCAGAGTTGTGAATAACTGCAACCAGGTTGGCTGAAGCAGAAAAAGAAAAGGTTAGGAACTGGTTCCCTTTGTGGTGCACTGACTATGAAAATGAAATAGGTCCAAGAATAGACCCCTGAGGTACCCCACAGGTTAAAAGAGCAAGTGTGGATACAGACTGTGACCAATGGATTTTAAAAAATTCTGGTTTGATCAATAAAAGAAAAAACTGTTTAGAACTACACCAAATAACTTGTGCATTACAAACATGTGTCTGTCTGAATGCAGGAAATAAACACTTCTATACAAAAAAAGGAATCCAGCAGATGAAAAGTCTCACCTCTCTGTGTTGGAAGTGAATTTTGGACGCCTTCTTACATTCCTCTGCAGGCCTGTGACACAGTTTGTTTGTGTCATGGCTGCAGAGAAAAATAAAATCAGTTACACTTCCCTGTATGAAGACACATTTACTGAAATTAAAAAGCTTGCACATGCAAAATGACGTACTGGAGAAGTTGAGTGTGTATGCCGTCGAGCCCACGGTGAAACTGAAGGTTCCTCGAGGGTTTTGATGGAACTGATGCTCGATATCTCCACTGCTGATTGAAGAGGACACCGTGCTGGAGCTCTGAGGAAGAGGACGTGAATTTAATGTGTGAAAACCTTGAGAATAAATTGAACTCGGGTTGAGATTTTCCTCACTTGGGATCCATATTCACACCAAAGCTGGTCATCTCTGAAGTACCAGCCTACATCCTCTGTCTGGCCCGGCAGTAAGAAGCTTATTCTCTGCACCTTCAGACCTGCAGTCAGAGTCTCTAACTTGTCAAAGTCAATGTAAACCTTCCTGTGGAGACACAAATGATTCATTTTGATATACTTCTTTGACAAGACATTTTGTTTTGATTGCACAGAAACAAAACACATCCATTCAAGTACTGTGTAAAGATGTTGTTTATCTCATTAATATTATCATTTCTGTCATCATACTTTCAATGGACAATTTTATTCTCAGAATTATCGAACTGCTGTTTCAAAGGCCAAACTTTTAATGGCATGAAAAAAATTAACATACTTTCACTACAAGTCTCAAAATCCATTATTGGTCAAACAATATTTGCCACTTTCCATTCAAAAATCTCCAGATTAGATTCCTAAATAAAATACATGAACTTCAATTTTTCTGTGATTGTCAGACAAATTATAAACTTTAAAGAAAAGTTTGATGCCCTCTTTCGGGCTGAAAATGAGACCAGTGAAAATCACAACACTGACCACTGGTTAAAGTTGAGGGTGATTCCTTTAGCTCCGGGTTGACAGTAGTGGGTCTCGATCACGTGGTCGTTTTCAATCGGCTGCCACTGATGTCCGTTTGACAGCTGCCACTCATAATGTTTCCTTTTAACTGTAAAACAAAATTAAATGTGACCTTATCATGCAATTGTGTATTCTCTGAAATATTCCAGAGGCAGAAGCCAGTTAAAGCGAGGTTAATGTCTGACTGTTTATCTCTTTACTGCCTGAAACAGGTGCGGAGCTAATAAAGTTAGTCCAGGTGCACTGCTGGCCTGCGGTCAAAGGATGTTTTTGTAATGTCTGACTTTATACAACACAAGAGGCAGAAAACAAATATAAAAATAACTGATTAATTATTATGAGGTAGTAACTCTCAATAAAAATGAAGCATGCTTGCAACATAATTCAAAACAAGGAAACTTGAAAAACTGACAATAAAAATGACTTTGTATAATATAGTTATGAATAAAGCAGAAAAAAGAAGAAAATACCAGATACAATTTAGCAACTGTGATTTTATTGTTTCTGTTTTTTTTGTTAAATCACATTTATTTAATTATTTTTTAGTAAATGAATTTGACCTACTTATGAGAATACGCTCAGTAAAATGGGTCATAAGCATAAGGCCTATATATTTTTTGGTTTTATGGTTTTGGTTTTTTCCCTTTAATTCAGTACCTTGTTATATTTCTTCCCTATGTGCATTCCTTAAGGAAAATTGTTAACAAGGACCGAAATAAATTACAGCTACACTAATTACCACTATGCTACTGTATACAATAAACAGATGTCACAACGCTTTTCTGAAGTCACACTTTGTCACTTATTTAAAATAAATAAATAAAATTAAGGCTAATTCTCTGCGGAGTTTCAGTTGCTTGAGAACTTCCTTAGTCAGCCAAAAGGGCTAAAATGCAGACATTCAAGTAAAAAAGTCATAATTTAATCATAGCCTACATGCACTGCAGGAATTTAAAATGTGGAGGCACACAGACCTGGAGTCTCAGGACAAAAGCGCATCGACTCTTCAGTATCCTGTTAAACGATAAATAAAAACACAGTAACGTTAAACGTCCCAGAAACTTTTGGTCCAAAGTGATTCCGTGATGAAGACTCACCATGTTGAGAGGAAAACACACTGATAATGACGAAAAGGCAGTTCAACAATCGTACAGACACCGAAAAATCTACTTATATGAACTTTCTAGTTGAATTAAATCCCCTTTATTCGCTCTTACTCAGACACCGATGTGAAGGTTTCATTTCACGAGAATCTCTTCTTTCACTTTCGGTTCAGGGCGCGAGCACGCACGGGCTGCACGTTCATCACTCACGCAACAAAGCCAGGGATATGGGTCATTAAAATAGTTATATAATGATACACGCAGCTAAGTTTTTGGGGAAGTTATTTGTTTTTGTAGTATATTTGAAAATCTGTGATTTTTGGGGGGCTATCTGCCTTGACTTATGTTTATATTTATTGTCATTGTCTCAGTTCTTTTATTGATTTGTTTAGGATAACAGGGATCTGGATATTCCCTGTAATTCAAAATGTATAACTGACAACAAACAAACAAAAACAAAACAAAACAACCCCTCCCCCCTAAAAAAACAGCATTGGAGGCATTTCTTTTTATTTTATTATTATTTTTTTTACATGCAATCATTACCAAATTACCATTACAGACTATTTAATACAATCTGTATTAGTATAATGCGTATGAAAGAATAAACCTCAAGACTGGATTTCCAATCTTGAGCAAAAATAATGATCTGAAGTGAAAAACTACTTTTTTGTTGCATAATGTAACCTGTCATGAAGAATAACAAAAGGATTTGCATGAATTTGCATTAGATTTGGTTTTAAATTAGTCGACTCTATAATATCAGAAGAGGCAGTGCACGGACGTGGCTGCATGAATGAAGTATGAAACATATGATTTCAGGAGTGTTTGTCCTATACTTGCATCTCCTGGTGTGGCAGCATCTACTGTGTCATTTTTTGTTGTTGTAAAAGGCAAGTTGGTACAGTACATAATCTGAGTGCCAAGTTTATCAGTTAATATTCAAAATATTAAAATAACTGGCAGAGATAAATGGAATTTCAGGTACTGATATGTTTTATTGCCTCAAAAACAGACACCGAGACAAACAAAAAGAAACACTGAAACAAAAAAACCAATGACACTGGATGCACTTTATCATTGCAATAATTCCCAAATTACCATTACAGACAATTCAATATTACCTGCATTTATGAGAACTATTAATAACATCCTTAAACAAAAAACAAACAAAAGACACCAAAATGATTTTTATTGCATAATGTAACCACCTTTGTCATGTAAAACACCTAAAAGGTAATCTGCAGAGGCAGTATTTGCATACATTTGCATCAGATTTGGCTCTAGGTTTGTCTATATCAGAAGAGGCAGTGTGTATGTAAGATAAATGGCAGCATGAATGCAACATAAAATACTTTTTTTTCTGATAATCCCAGGAGTGTCGGTTATTTTTGACTTCAGATTGGGAAACCATTTGTGAATATATATATATTTTTTTTAAAAGGCACATTGGTACAGTATACAATCTGAGTGCAAGTTCATTAGGCTGTATTTAGATGTGTGTTGGTAAACAATCCCCTCTGGCAGCCAAAAAAAGTCACAACCACCCTAAATATAATTAAATCTTACCCTGAATTCATTTCTAATGTAACACAATGTTAAAGATCCCATTATGAGGCCATGTATATATGTCAGATGATGACGAATGATTGTATAAATATATTATTGCACGGTAGCTTGTTGTTTTCTTCTTGTGGTCTTGAAAACCACCTTTGATTCTCACACCAGCACACGTCTGATCTTGCGTGTGCGCTTGGTTTTGAGGTTAGTTTGGATCATCGCTGCAGAGAGAAAATGAAATAAAACAAATAAATAAATGCCCTGTCATGTTTCAGGAATACTATTCAAAGACATTACAGCGTATTTTAGCTGAGAGAGATATATTTTCTCTGTATTACTTTAATCTACAGGACTGTTCCCAAGTTCTTAAAGTTTTCTGGGTTTAAATGGAGCAGTTCTTTCACAAATATTCCTGCTTATAAACTCAACATAAAGCTAAACTCTATTCTCTATATATCATGAAATTATCCCAAACTTTTTGGAAAATCTTCAAGAATTTATGGAAACAGTAAAGCTGTAAAATAAAGCGTTAACATTTTCTTCCATCACAGTATATAAACATAACTTCACCTCCAAAGTCCAGCTTGTAGGAGTGTCCCTTCACTTTGAAAGTCATGCTGTCGTTGGGGTTTTGCTTGTACTTCCTCTCAATGTCATCGCTGGTTACTGAGCATTCAGTTTGAGTGCCGCTCTGCTGAAACAATTCAAATTCAAACTCATATACAATTCAGTGAACTCAACTACTACTATGTGTGTTTAGGCTACAAAACACACATTGTTGAAAAAATACAACCAGACAAGTGCACCAGGAGCCGGAGAACCAGGATAAGAATAAGTTCCAGAAGATGATATAATGCACAAAATACAATATAAATCATGCACCTGCAGGGAATTTAAAATTCTGACTGCCTGTGGGATAAAACATTTGAATGGCAGTTTGTTTTGCAGGCAGGTAATGCATAAAGACACTCTGATGGAAACAGAGAAAATTCACCTGTAAGGACCTTGTTAGTGCCTTCTGTAGGATTCACTGGTGACAGTAATCATTAAGGTTTCACTCCAATGATTTTAAAACAGATTTAAATAACAGTGCAAAGATGTAATGATGATGGAGCAGCTTGAACTGTACTGTAAAAAACACAGATAAGATTTTTAGCTAACTGCATCCCAATAACTCACCCTTTGTTTGAACACGTGCCACGCTCCGCTGTCCCCCTGAAACTGCCACTGAGGTTTCGTTCCCACGGAGAGATTCTGCAGATCCGAGGCCACGTCTGAAACTCTGTAACGAGAACATGGAATTCTGGATTCTGTCACAACATTTAAAGGTACAATTTAACATTCTGGTAAATAAAAAGAAAACAAAAAACAAACTCACGCTGCTCCTGCTGTCTGTTGTCTGTACAGCGGTCGACGAGTGACTTTCCTCTTTCTTTTCGAAGTCACCTGTTGCATTCCTACCAAACAACAAAAAGAAAATAAAAATTGTATCTGAGAATGGACTGACAATGTGCTACTTGTGGATTTTTAGTATCCTGTGAAGGTTTCGTGAGTTTACTTCACCTCTGAATCTAATCTCAAAGGTATCAGCACCGATGGTGAAAGTATAAGAGCTCGCTGGGTTACTCTGGAACTTCGCCTCTATGTCGGCACTCTTCACAGGGCTGGGGTTTCCCTTTGAATCCTATCCAGAAAATAATCAATAACTATTACCGAACTGAACAGGAAGAAAAAAAATCATCAATGCAATAGTTTAATTCCATCTACCTTGTCTCCATATTTGATCCACTTGTGGCCCAGCATGCAGTACCAGAGCCACTCAGTGTTTCCATCATCCAGACGTCTCACTCTCAGACTCTTTCCATACACTCTCATCCTCTTAAAGTCAATACTGACGGCCCTGCGGAGAGACACACAGATTAAACAAGAGCCAGCTCTGTGTGTCTGCGCTTAGAAGATATTTAACCCTTTAAAAATCTGAGCAAACTGGCTTGATTTCTTTCAAAAACATAGGAAGAATGCAATGGGCAACAAAAGAAAAAAATATCCCAAAAAATAGCAAGACATTAGTAAAAAGTGCAAGAAAATGACCTGAAAATTACTTTAAAAAAATAAGCAGCAAAATGGAAAAAAAACAGGAAATGACCTAGAAAAAGCGCTTTACAAATTATAATAATTTTAAATATATAATTATGATAAATATAAACATAGCTTTTCACTAGCTTTTTGTCCCTAAATATTTTTTCCTTTTTAAAAATATTTTTCTATAAATCCACTAATTTCTTGTAATTAGTGGAACATTTCTTTTTTTTTTAAGTACATTTTTATTGATTTTTAAATTAACAGCACAGTGCTCCTCACATTCTCAAAAACAGTTTAGACTACAAAAAAGACAAAACCAACAAAGAAATGTCAATCATTACTTAAATGAATAAAAAAAACCCACCATCTATTATGAAATAGGCAAAAACATTAAGAAGGCTGACCAGTGGTTCATTTTTCTCACCAGCTTGCTTATTGCCTTTTTTCATGTTTTGAACAATTCTGCACCAATTTCCTCAGGCTTCAAATGTTTATATACTTGTGAAAGGTAAAAAAAGTGATGCTGTTCCAGGTTTCAAAGGGTTAAGCACCGTGTTTAGCTCTTACCCGTATGGTGTGTTGTAGATTTTAATACTCTTGGTGTGTGGCAGCGAGTACTGAGCCTCCAGGATGTGATCATTAGCAACATCCAGCCAGCCGTTTCCATCCTTCAGCTGCCACTGGTAGAACGGCCATCAGTGAGCTTTGGCTCTGGTTCAATAAAAGACAAAAACATCAACTTTTACCCCACTTCAAAATATCTGAACTATCCCTTTAAGCATACAGGATAAAAAGTATGAAATGAGGTTGTGGCAACCTTTTCTCTCCTCCTCACTGCTGGATGCTGATTGGTCCGAGGCTCTGTTTCTTGCACCAGAGGACTCTCCTCCACCTTCGGGGTGTTTGAGTTTACACTTCGACCCGTTGCGACAGCGTCCGGTCAGGGCGTACTTGCAGAAGTGCAAATAAGAGCACCTGTCACCGTCCTTACAGCCGCTGCTGCTGTTGTAATACCTGCAGGGCTCTTTCCCATAAAAC
The DNA here is from genome assembly GCF_008729295.1 of Plectropomus leopardus. NCBI lineage: Eukaryota > Metazoa > Chordata > Actinopteri > Perciformes > Serranidae > Plectropomus > Plectropomus leopardus. The sequence goes on from NC_056484.1 coordinate 7,359,190, forward strand.
TGAAAATTAAAGTATAGAAGATTTGTCATCGCTGAGAGGTGAATCGAGTTATGTTGTGTATAGTTATGGCAGTAAACTCTCACCAGCATTTAAATATGTGGGTTTAAAGTGGTTAACTGGGGATGGGATTATATTACTCATTTATAATGTTCTGTACTTTTATCAAAATGCTACACTAAATGGATTTGAGAGTAATTTCTGAAGACACATTTTAGTTTGTTTACTTTGTTATTTTGTTGAAAAAAGAAACACTGCTCTAAGTGGGATTGTGATAAGAGCCATAGAAAAAATATTTTTAATTTGTTTTACTTTGTTATTTCAGAAAAATAAAATAAAAAAAAAAACATTTGGACAATGTTTGGATGCAGACATTTTTTGTTGTATTGTGTTGCAGAGCTGCTGAACTCTTAAGCACAAACACTGGATTGGTTTTATTAACTTTAAAGTACTTGACGTGTGAATTGTGCAGCTGTGTTATCCAGGTAAATACAAGTATTGGATTGGGGCTCGGTATCAGCAGATACTCAGTATCACATGAAAAAAAACCCAAAACAACATGACGGGGACATCCCTGAGGTTAACGGATCACTTCTCACAGCTTTATGTGTATTTAGAGAAACGAAAAGACTCCAACATGTTGCGGAAACAAACCTGACAATCGTTTTCCACATCTGAATATCCTTCACTGCCCGACTCGTCGCTGACGTCAGATTCACTCTCACTTTTTGACAGATTCTCCTCGTCAGACTCTGGAAAAAACACGTTTGACAAACACTGATTTATAATGCTCAGTGATGAAGGCTGAACATGGTGGAGATACAGTCTGAGTATGCATGATATGGCCAAAAGTATAAGGACACACGCTTTTTCCAACTATTCCAACTCATTTTAATTTAGATTCTTAATGTTACAACACACAGTGATATTTAAGATTCATTTATATGTCATCATGAATCATTAACTTTGAATTTTATGGCAGCAGTTTAGAGAAGACCCTTTCCTGTTTCTACATGACGATGACCCTGTGTGTAAGCAAGGTCCATTAAGAAAACAGTTTGTGTTACAAATCTTGACTGCTCAAAACCGTAAGTGTAATAAAGAAAAATATGTTTTAAAGGGGTGTTATCTGGGGTGTCACTTTAAGTTATTACATAAAGTTGCAATCATTTTTTGAGTAGATGTTTGATTATTTGTCTTGTTATTTGTCTATTAGCTCTCATGAACAACTTCATTAAAATCAGTGATATACGGAGAAGGGGTGGGATTAAACAACTTCTGATCTCTTCTCACACCTTTTTGAATAAGTAAACCAAGTCATTGTGTGTTTGACCATTTCTTTTGCTTTATGTTTTTTCATTGTCTGTAAATATTACTTTTTTTTGTCTGTCTGCTTTTGTATAATTGTTTCTCTATTTCCTTTTCTACGTGTTTGAAATAAATCAAATCAAACATCAAACAATACTTTAAATAATAACAGAGTATTTTCTTTTTATTTTGATACATTTGGAAACAGTTAAAAAATTAAGTGTAAATCTACAATTCACACACACACACACACACACACACACACACACACAGTTGTTCATCTGCTGCCCCCTGCTGGAAAATAAAATTAAAAGCTCTGTGGTCTTTATCTACACGTTGGAAAACTGTTTATGGATTAAAGTTAGATAATTAACCCAGCCTCAATTAAACGCCTTTTATTTGAGAAATTAATATAAAGCATTATTTTTATTATAAAGATTTGGGCTACGGTTGCACATAAACCCAATAAAGAAGCTCCATAAAGAACCACAAAATAACAAAAAACGAAACTGAAACTATCCATTTCAACATAAACGCAACTTTAGATAAAATCTGTGCACCGACTGAACGTTTATACTTGTTTCTTTCCAAAATATCTACCATAAAATGGCATTTACCAGTAATCACATTGGGTTTTGGTCTGATAAAGACCTAAAAAATGTCTCATATTTATAGATATATATAACCATAAACAAGCAGTGGCCATACAGGTTACAGCTGTTTCACGAGGGCATAAAAAGTGGCTACATGTAGTTAATGACACATTTAAAACCACAGATAATCACAAATAGGCTGCATAAATTAAGCTGATGTTTAAAGGGTTCTTACCATGGGCAGTCGCCATTCTGAGGTCTGCAATAGTTTCGTTTTCATTACCACACTTTTCATATTTAGCCACACCCACATCTTTTTTTTTTGCCAAGAGGCTGGTGATGAACTGATTCATATCAAGTCATCTGCCCACAAACTGTCAGCTTTATGTGAAGGCAACGGATAAATTATAAAATGAGTTATATATCATGAAGGCACCAGAACGCACAGATTTAGATGTGTATAGATGAATCTTCAATCTCCAAAATCCAACCCAGAATTAATTAATTTCTTTAAAAAAAAAAACAAAAACAAAAAACAAAAGTGACACATTGTATCTATATGAAGCTTTTAACAAACAAGCAAATCTATAATAAAACAAATCTATAATAAAGAACTAAGTTTTTTAAAGAAACTGCCATCATATACCAACAGATCAAGATACCTATACATGATAAAAAAAGTTTTCCAACTATTAGTTTATACAAATCTTTCAGCTTTGTTTGTATAACTAATTTGAGGAAACTCCCAGTCTGTTTCATACTTCTATTTTATTTTCTATTTTTTATATATTTATTTTTACTTTATTTTTGTTATTTTGTATGTTTTAGTCTGTCTGGTTTGTACCTACTTGTCTTCATTATTTTTGTAATTTTGTGTATTAGCCATTGAATGTACTAGTTTTAAAACGGTTAATAAAATATTAAAACAAAACAAAACAAAACACAACTAATATATTGTAATGCGCTTAAACATCCACAGCGCTGGAGGGCGATGATGAGCTGATTCAGCCGTTTTTCGCCTCCCTGCCCACAGGTCACTGTTAAGCGCCTTCTGTAAAAAAAAAAAAAAAAACAAGCGAAGAAGAATATAGGGTCCTTCTGAAGGAGGAAGTAGCCTTTTCTAACGAAGGGCACTTGATAAAAAAAACTAAAAAGAAGAACGGGAAATACGAAAAAAAAATGGACTTTGAGGATCACGCTTACACCAGCACTACTTATGATAAAGTCAGCCCCGTTGAGTTCACATATAAAAGTAAGTATAGGCGGCAAGAAATGCCATTTTATTTAACTAGCTAACGTATTAAGAGGAGTTAGCTTGGACACTTAGCAAGCTAGCAAGTGGGCTTCACTCCATAGAGAGAGTACTTAAAAAGAGCACTTTCTTTCAGCAATACAAAGTCAATTTAAGGTTATTTAACTCACATTTTTCCAGCCGTCCACCACTGGTACTAAATGTTAGATTATATTTGTTGTGTGGTGTTTGTTTAAATGAGAGCAGACTAACCAACAACAGGTGACAAACCAAAACAACTGACAACTTTGTTGCATTTCTTCCCTTGGGGCAATAATGCAGAAGGTCAATGTTTTTGATATTTATTTATTTATTTATTTTAAAGTTATTTATTTGTTTAACAGACCCCATAGTTTTTGTTTTTTTTTTTTTGTTTTTTTTTTTTAATATAAGCTTGTACCAAATAGTTGAGTTGTCACTCTTCATGGTATTTGTAAAACAGAAAGAGAAAAAAGTTGATATAATATGTAATATGTTCCATTACAGTTCTTTTACAACATCTCAGAAGTAGTGAAATTCATAATATATATTTTTTTTATTAATATATTATCGTCAAATATTTTTTTATTTCATAAAAATAAGCCAAAATGAATCACCAAGTAATCTGTTAATGCAATGCAATTAATCAAATCATGAGTTTTTTTTTTTTCTCCTTTGTGACATTAAACTGAGTATCTTTGGTTGTGGACAAAACAAGACATTTGAGAATGTTATTCTGAGCTTTTGGAAATACTGATTGATATTTTTCACCATTTTCAGACTTTTTAAAACCCAAACAACTACCGATTAATTGAGAAAGTATACAACATATAAATCAACAATAAAAATAACTAAATGCAGACAAATGCAATGTCATTCATGTTGAGAATTGTGGACTGTCATCTCCAGCCTCCATGCATTCTTTTCTAATTATTTTTCTCTCCCTGTTTTCTTTTAGTGTCTGCAAGCGAGATTAAAGAGTTTGTGAAGCTGAGGGTTTCAAATAATTACCTCTTCTCTGGAAAAAGAAATACTTCCATGTGTGCATGGAGGTATGCCAGCAAGTTAAAGCTCTGAGAGAAATTACTGTGTGAAAATATAGAAAAATGTTTACATATGCAGGTACATGAATAGGAAGTATCATACTGGAAAATAATGCACTCAGAGCTATAAATATACATATTTCCAAGTCTGAGGGGCATGCACGTGCGTCTGCGTTTATAGAGCAGTCAAAAGAAACGGCCTCTCTCTGAAATGTGTAGTTTATAGTTGTGTAGTTTGTGTGTGTAGTGCAGCTTTCAGTCCACTTGAATTACAATATGCTTGACATTTATTTGGGATTTTTGTCCAATGACGCCAAAATAAAACTGCCTACATCAGCTTTAACTTAATAAATCAAAACTTAAACCTTAATGTTTTTGTGTGCTTTTAATAATTATGTTTTTTTAGGGCCATCTTGAAACATATGGGCTTGCAACACAAGATGACTCATATTCAAGCATCCAAAAAGTGGGAAAACATGAAGAAGAGATACAAGGTCAGTTTAATCAATCCCATTTATTAAGCATTTTGACATTTTCATTCTTGATTCATTGTTTTCTCTCTTCTTCATCAGGACCTAAAGAACCCTCCAGAATGGGATGAAGGTGTTCCCTGATGTGTGGCCTTATTTCAATCTGATGGATGACGCCATGGCGGGTCGGCTGGAAGGCAACGCCCCATCCTTAAGGCCATCCCCAACAACGGCGATATCTCATCCATCTCCCAGCCCAAGAGGAGGAAGGTGTCCATGGAGATAAACTGCCCTGGCCTTCGTTAGCAGGTGGGCCGGAAGTTGAGATTTCCCTGAATGAAGATGAGGACGAGGAGGAAGGCCAGGAAATAGGCCGCACCGTTCTTGAGAAGGAGCACGGGAGGATGACTGACAGCGAAAGACTGTGATGGAGAGGGAGAAACAGGTGATGGAGAGGGAGCGGCTGGTGATACAGAGGGAGAGAGCGGTGCTGGATCGAGAGGTTGCCGCTCTGGACCGAGACCGAGCCCCGCTGGAAAGAGAGCGGGCGATGTTAGAGAGAGAAAGGGCGGTGATGGAGAGGGAGAGGGCGGTGATGGAGAAGGACAAAGAAGCTGTGAACAGGGAGCGGCTGGCTCTGGAGCGAGAGAGAGCCAGACTGGAGAGAATTTGTGCACCTAAAGAAAGGACTGAGGAGGTCACAGAGGACGGCAACAACGACAGCGACACAGACATAGTGGACAGGAAGGAGCGATTCCTCATTATGTTTGAAAAACTTGTTGAAAATTTTTGATTAATTGTCTCTTTCTGCACAAAATCTTCCCCAAAGAAACAGAGTTCTTTGCAGTTTCCAGCTTGGTTGCATCTGCATATTAGAGGTCGACCGATTATTTTCTGCCGATAGGACGCTGTACAAACTGATGTTATCCGCAGAACTAGCCTCCGAAAGTGGGTTATGGCTGTTCAGTTCAATTTCTTTTTCAAATTAAAAGCTGCCATTTCAAAATAAAGACCTCTACTGTTTCATACACTGTTCAGCCATGTACTAGGTTTTGACCTAATCCTGTTTTTAAGATCCGACAATATTCTTAATACAGTGTATTCCACTTTGGTCTTCCAGATTAGGCCCTTTTCTGAATTTAGCATTTTCTCATTAAGACGAGGAATTAGCTGCTATTATTGGTATTATCTGGACTTGCATACAGCGCATTCAGAATATGCGTCTCAATTTGGGTTTTTACTGCGGTTTGCAACACTTAGCCTTTCACCTGTTTACAATCAGCTCTGTGTGTTGTCATGGAAATGTTGTACACAGATCAACTAGGCGACAGTTTGCAGCACTGCGGTAGAGATGTATGATCGAAAGAAAATCCCACATTTTTGGTCAAAAGGAGACAAAGTTCAGCAGACTAACCATTTTTGAATATTGTGTGTGTGTCCCATTCATATCATTCTGTGTCCCCTCTCTAAATTCAGACCTGAATGCAGTGTAGATGAGTTTTTTCCCCCTCTGCAGCAGTTTGAGGAGTCTGGGTTATGGGTTGAATAGTTGATCACTTGATCCAATCAGAGCTGATCAGATCAGATCGATGGATGAGAGGAACATCTGCTGCAGAAAGTTTCACTTTCACCGTGCCTGATGTTCTGCTGCTCCATCTGTGCCCAGATTATGCTCTGTGCTCCGAAAGTATGGTGCAATGAATATTAAAACAGTATCCAATATCACTCCGAATAGACATTTCAACTCCAAAAATATAAAGTCACTCTTGCCATTCTACCGTTTCATATTTTGACATGATAAATGACGCATAAAGGGACATTTATCAGGACTATGCTTGACTGACTGTAAAGGGGAATATTAGTAGAAAAGTTGTTTTAATTAGCCATGTAAACAGCTTGATATAAATAAACCCTAGTATTTTGAGCATATAATAAATTGAGTGACTGAGAAAGTATTTTTAAGTATTTCAAAAACACAAAATGAAACAGAAATACTACAAATTAATAGGCTTTTCCCCCTTCCAAACTATTGCTATGATATCGGCCTTAAAAAATGTATAATCTGTTGACCTCTACTGCCTATCATTTATATCAAAATGCACATTAAGCTTCACCTATTAGTTGTCAATGAAAACGTTGAGCCACTCCGGGTTCGGAGAGGTCTTCAAAACAACTTTATTCACTTGTGGTTATTCCATACAGAGCAGACAATAGCAAGCTATTAGCATTATTCTTAACCCCATCCACAATCAAAATCAACAACCCACCCCTCCCAAATCAAACAAAAGTCTTTATTTGATCGACTCCAGACATTAGAGTCTTTGCTATTGTGCACGGTTAAAACATCACCTTGTGAAATGTAATATACCAAATATTGCAGTTCATGTAAAAAATCTTTTTTTTCAGAATATATATTTTTTATATTACAGTACAGACTTTACAACAAATGATTGTGTTTAAAATGCGTCTTTTATTGCATTAGATACTCAATTTACCTTTCATTAAGCTCCAGCTTCAATAAGTTTATGCTAGTATACATTTCCAAAAAAAGTGTTAGATTTGTCATTAAAATTAATATTATTATTTTTACAAAACAAACATATTTAAACAATGTTACTGGTTGTTATTTCTCTGCCAGTTGTGAACAGACACTAAACAGACACATGCATGCCATGTGAGGGTTTTTAATAAACTGATTTCTCCGAATGCCATCGATTGTTTACTCTCAATCAAGTTGCGGAACAGTTTGGCTTTTGTGAGAGTGTGTGTGTGTGTGTGTGTGTGTGTGTGTGTGTGAGTGTGTGAGTGTGTGAGTGTGTGTGTGTGTGTTTGTATGTGTGTGCACATGCATTTATGTAGGTAAGAGAGTGACAGTTTGAGTGTGTATGCATGTTGCACCTGGCATAAGAATCTAGAAAACAGGAAGAAGTAGAGCTAGCAGTGTATATGTGCTTGAACACCAGAATCTGACTAGGAAAGTTAATTGTTTGCGGATGTTTATGAAACATAAACATTCACAGCGTTTTAATGATCCGTAGTAAATGTCAGCAGCATGTATGATAGTTTGTAATTTATAGAGTTTTGTGATAAACGGTATGCATGTCTGCGTGTGTGGCTTTTGTGTGTCAATATGTACAAAGATGTGTGCATGTGGTTGTATTTGTGGGAGTCAGTGTGCAAGAGTGTAGGTATGTGTCTGTGTGGTTAAACGAGATCCCCGATGGGTATACGGGGCAGGCAGATGTAAGCCTGTGGGGTCCTGCTGAGGTTGATGGGGTTGCCGTCCAGACGGATGTCCTCCAGTGCGTTCCTGATGTAGTTGAAATCTTTCAGGTTGCAGAACGTGTCCTCGTGCATCATTTGAATATTGTTACGCTGCAGCCGGAGATAGAGCAGGACACAAAATTAAATCTCCATGCATAATATGCTTTGATAAAATGAATCATAATGGAGAAACTGAATCAAGGGATTGAACAAACTGATGACCCCTGAATAAGTGATATGTGTTTTGGATTTTAATGCCATCTTTGTTATATGAAAATAACAGTACTGAACAATTGATAAACTTTACAATTAACCCGAATAGTGAACGCAATAACTGCAGGAAGTTTGTGCAAAATTAGCTTTTGGATGAATTCCAAGCAGATTATTTCAATTTCAATGATCATACTTATATAAATCATACCTAATAGGCTTCTATTTTTGACCACTTGAGTGTTTTATTTTCCCTGACACCTGGTCATTTTTCTTTTTTATCAGCTGTTTGGTTGTTTTAAATGGCAAGGTGAGGCTGTTCAGCAGATCTGAGGGCTCTGTGAATGTAGTTTCTGTTCAGGTCTTCACTCTATGTTTATCCTCTGAGATTTATAAGTCTATATCTTAAATAGTATATAATATCTATATCTTAAAAATAACAATTTCATTTAGTTTTCTTCACAGAAATGAATCAAATGCTGAGAAATGGGCCTACTGTATAGATTTTTAAAGTTTTCTTATATAAATTAAAATGTCCAAATGTTGGCATTGTACATTCCTGCACATCAGATATGTAACAATTGCACATTATTATGTTGCAGATGGTGGCACAAAACCACTTGGTTATGATGAGGAAAAGACCATGTTTTGACTTGAAATGCTCCTTTTTGGGGGCACAATTCTGCCTAGAAATGCAGCAATGTCGCTGTAAAAAAAAACAGCCACTTTTTTCTTGTGAAGCAGAAGCTTTGAAGCTTTGATGACTCCTCATGGGGGTCAGGACGTCAGGTTGGGGACCAGTGAAAAAGAGCATATAGGTACATCAGATATATTTCTGAATGTGAATCTTCTGGTCTTAATTCTCAATTGTTATTTGAAACATTTATTTATTTTTCTTGAGGGATTTCCAGCAGAAATTCATCTACTTCTAAAGTGCATGGAGTAAAGCAAAAGTCTGAGGAGGTAAAGTATATTTTGAAGGGCTTCAATATCAATAGGTTTGAAAACCTGTGTCAGCAAAAACAAATCCTGACCCTATTTTATAAGGTTTCAGTGTTTTCTGTGAGTGTGTGTTTTTTAAAAGCTTTAAAGGGTTTTTATAAGAAAGCTGCTAAAGCGTGCTCATAGAGGCACGCAGCAGAGGGCCATCTGGAATCAGACCACGCTGCGACCAATGATTTGCCCTACATTGGACATACAATCTAACACATGAGCTAGAGGTGACTCCCATTTGTGTCTTTTTGGGGGAAATAAATAAATATATTTTGTTTCTTGAGCTGTTCAGTGATGAGAGCGTGCAGCTTCTGTGTCAAGCAAACACCAGAAAGGATTTCTCTGTCTAAGTCAGCTACTTAAAGGCTGAGCACACTCCCATGATCCTCTCACACAGGTGTCATCAATCACTTGGCCTGATTAGCCTGCTGGTGTGTGTGTGTGTGTGTGTGTGTGTGTGTGTGTGCTGACTGTGTTGCACCAATGTTTGGTGACATGAGCAACATGAGCAAAGGTCTAATCAGACCAAAGTTGAAACACCTATGTGGTGAACAGCACCTGCAGTTTATTATTCCCGATTTCCCTCTCAGTTGCCTTATTTTTTATATATATATTTTCAATGGATCAAATTAAAACCATAAAGGGCAATTTCCTGTTGACCAGTGTAGTGATAGGACATGAGGCCAGAGCAGATGTACCTGTAGGTGTAGAGATCGCAGGCTGTCTGGTAGAGGCACGGGGATGTAGTCAATATGGTTGTCTGTTAGGTACAGGTACAGCAGGTCCGTCATATCCTGTACAAAAAAAAGAGAATATAAAAATTATGATTAGCTCAGGCCTGAGGAAACACATTAAGGCACATATTTTAAATGTTATGGTAATCTGAAAAGTCAAAGCTTTTGCCACATTTAGACATAAAACAGATAGATAGATAATCCATCATATTTCAAAATTAATCGCTCATTTTGACAATTTTGTCAAGAAAAATCTCATATTAAAGGTAGTGGTGGTCTGGTCTGTCTACCAACTCAAAGTGTTTTTGATGATATTGGGAATGAGACTCAACAACCAGTTACTGACAACAGATAATTTTGTTGGTTTGAAGTTGTGTTGTTAAGTATCAAAATCCATTGTCTACCAAATGTCTCATGCTGATTTCATCTTGACGTTGGATACCAATATTTAGTCATAAGGTATGGGGAACAAAATTCACTGTCTTCCTAATGTCTCATACCAAAGTCATCTAGATGATAAATAATGACATTTAGTTGTAAGATATGGAGAACAAAACCCAACGTCTACATCATAATGTTAATAATCTTTAGAATAATCGATAACTTAGTCATAGATTCATCCACTAATTGAAAAAACAATCATTAGATACACTTCTGACATCACACTGACATCTGGAGCCAGCTGGGTTGGGTTTGGGTGCGTAACAGTACGTACTTTGAACGCCTCGTTGTGAATGCCCTTGGTGCCGATGTTGTTATGGCTGGCATCGATCAGACTCATGGTCTCTGGGAGAGCAGGCAGCTGTGAGATATGGTTTTCTCGAATCACCAGCTCCTCCAGCTCAGGTAGACCCATAAATGCTTTGTCGTCGATGGACCTTATCTCATTGGCGGTTAAGTCGATCCTCTTCAGCTTGCCTTGAAGGAAGCAACAACAACAAAAAAATCAAACACCAAAACTTTTTGTTTGGCTCCGAATATCTCTGGACCAATAATTATACATTTTCATTCAAACATACTCATGTTTGCGAAGTCAGACTTGTTGATCTTGGTGATTCTGTTGTAGCGAGCGTAGAAGTGAGTGGTGTCTTTGGGAAGAGGTGGAACACTATCCAGCTTCAAGTCGTCACAGTAGACCGAACCACCGAGGCACGTGCACAGCAAGCAAGTGGGCATACCTGGAGCACATGGATAAGAAGAAGGAGACGAAGGGAATAAAGTATAAAAAGGAAGCGGTACAAAGTACTTCAGAGGACAGCTGGTAGTTAATGGAATCAGCCTCTAGAAATCCACAGTGTTCTATCAAATCAGGATTGGGGATATTGGGGTTTGTTGAAATTTCTTACTCCCCTCTCTGAATATTAAATACTGACCTGTCCTGTCAATCACAGGCTCATCGGGCTCGTCAGGTTCGCCAGAGCTCACTGACCCTTCTACACCGCCAGTACCCTCCTGAGGGGTTTCTGGTGTAGTCGGAAGCAGCCCCTCCTCTTGTTAGAGACAAGATTAGGTGTTAAAGAAACAGGTTAGATCAGCATGGACGAAGAACACAAAGTCTGGCAATCAGTAGCCACTGTTTGCCGCAGTTATAAGTCACACACAGTATATTAGCAGTGTTAACTAAAGTGTTTATGGCATTTAACTGATGAATGAGAGTTAAATGAAAATGGCTTTTTGGTGGTTAATAACACAAAATGTGAGCTGCTGAAGGGTCACAATGATATGCTTGTTAGGAAAGAACAAAAAAAAAAAACAGTTTTTGGGGAAGCCAGTTCAAATTGGTTTCAGTTCTATCAATAGTGGGCTTCAAGGCTAAATATCAACAGTGGACTGCATATAAAAATAACTACAATAACTAAAATAACTCAACGCTGACATTCAATTTCACACAAGACACAAACAGTGGTCTCTTGGGTCAGATTCCTGTGTTTGCTTGACCGATCCTTCCATGGTAAATTATGAGGAAAAATGTACTGGCAAAATGTCAGGTGAGGTAATATAAGGAGGGATACAGTCCACGGAGTGAGTAACATGATGGATAAATAGATTAAGCACAGGACTGACGCACAGGTGACTTGAGTTTAAATCTTGTGTGAGTGAAAAGGTGGGTTTCCATTACAGATTTGTGCAAAAATTAAGCGATATTTCTGAAATGTTGATAAAACACAATTGCGAGATGACTGTGTTTCCATTGAGAGGTGTTCGGCAACTTCTCCTCTCACGGTAACGTTCCAAGAAGCATGGCGATGGATGTTCAAAACATCAGCAGGTTTATTTCTATTGCAGCCATGCATTAGCCGTCATTATTTCCAATTGAAGGTGACGTAGGCGCCCCTTATACGTGGGAGCGGTTACGTATGAGGGATTTCTGGGAGGTGATAGTCCATGATTTTACAGAGGAATTGTGGAATCAAAACTTCTGGATGATCTGCTCAACTTTTAGGGGTTATGCAATGCAATAACACCTCTTGCAGCGCCTGCTGCATCATACCCAAAGGAGCCAGCAACAAGCGCATAGCCATAGCATCATGTGACCTATAAAAGCAAAAAAACTTTTTCCATTGGAGTTTTGTGAAATTTGCCTTTTTTTAATCACCTGTAATACCACCTCATGTGTTTCCATTAGACGTATTTTATATTTGCAATTTCAATTTGCGCAATTTGAGGGTTAATGGAAGCCTGCCTCATATTGGCTTTATATTTTAAAACTTAGTTGACTTATTCTTAGTTTTAGGATGCATAAAGATAAAGAATGCAGACTGTGAACAGAAACGTCGTATTTCAACGTTGCTGGGACGCTCAGGAATATCCACTTGAGTGTAAATTGCCACATTGGCTATTTACACCAGGGTGCAAATAGCATTGTTGGATATAGACACTTGGGTGCTAAAAGCCTAAAAAGATTCATTGGCCCAGCTTTGGCACTGGCACCTTGTTTTTGGTATACTTTTTGACGTGTGAGGTATGGGCTTTGGTTTGTTACTTGGCCTTTAACATATCTCACACAAGTCTGGATTAGATACTGACCTTCTTCAGTGTCAGGGACCAGAGTTACCTCAGGGACCTCTGTGTCTCCAGAGCCAGAGACACCAGAAGCCCCAGAGGATCCAGAGAACCCTAAGTCTCCAGAGGCCCCTGAGGTTCCTGAAGCTCCTGAGAACTCCCCTGAAGCACCCGATGCCTCGCTAGGGGTAGGCTCGGGAATAAGGGGCAGTTCCTCCTCTTGTTAGAGCCAAGGGTTGAGGTTAGGAGACAAGATTAGGAAGGTGGAGGGGTGAAATGGACAATCAGTCAACCCATTAATATATCACACTCACACATTTTAGATTAGACAGGAAGTTAGGAGAACATTGATCATGAGTAACACAATACAATGGCACAGAATAGGACAAAGATTATAAGCAAAATCAACATTTAACTACTTTAAAAAGGATGCAGTTAAATGGAATTAAGACAATGAATCAACATAAATCACATAGAATAAGATTATTTCTGCACAGACCAAGACACAGAGTGGCATCTGTACTAACCTCCAGATATCAATGTTATCCCTGAGTCACCGGACTCACCAGAGTCCCCAGAAAGCCCAGAGGCTCCTGAGATCAAGAGATCTCCAGAGAACCCAGAACCAGACTGGTCCCCAGAGCCCAGGGGGAATTCAATAGCAATTCCGGAGCCAATGTCCCCGGAGGCTCCAGAAATATCCCCGGATCCCGAGAGATCCCCAGATATCAAGAGATCCCCAGATAACAAGAACTCCCCAGATCCCCCAGAGCTGAGGAGCTCCTCAGAGGCTCCAGAGATCAGGATGATATCACCAGAACCCCCAGAGCCACCAGAGACCAGTATGTCCCCTGATCCTCCAGACCCAGAAGCCCCAGAAGCTCCCGAGGCCCCAGACTCAACGGAGCCCCCAAAATCCCCGGACACATGAAGGATGTCAATGGGCGTCAGACGCAGCTCCACCTCTTGTTAGAGACAAGATTAGGTATTAATAAACAGACACATGAAATGGATCAAAACCTGATTGGTTTGGAGCTCACAGTGATGATTGGGTTAAGTAGTCGATGACAAATGGACACAGTGGTTGAAAAGTACACATTTAACCATTAACAGCGAGTTAAATGGAACACATGCACATGTAAAAGATGATTGTTTAAGTTAGAGACAATACGTTTAGAGAGTAGATTAGTCTATCTTTGTTTAGGATGGTTTTCGTCTTTTTGGCTGCTTTTCTCGCTCCACGGGCCCCAAGAAGAGCAAGGCCTTCCCTTAAACCCAAAGAACTTTGGATATGAGGTGACTCTATGTTTATGGGTGTGTGCTTTTTCAGACCTTTCTGTGTGTCTGGGCCCATGAGAACCCCAGATCCCCCTGAACCCTGAGGGATGAGCTGCGGTGTTAGGGGCAACTCTTCCTCTTCTCCCTCTTCTTCCTCCTCCTCCTCTTCTTCTACTTGTTCTTCCAGCGAGGCCTCGGGTACAGGGTAGCTGTAGTCAGGTGGGGCCAGTGTTCCAATCTCTATCTGAGGGAAAGACAGCAGCAGTCAGTGAAAAATCTTTGACAGTTTGAATTGAGATTGAGCATCAGAAAATAATGATGGTTAAAACTGAATGAACACATCTTATTAAACGACTCCTTTAAGTGTCTGGTATGTACCAGGGCGGGCAATAAGTGCCCATGAATCCCTAACTTGACTTAAATCCCTGACTCATTGGGTACTTCTTATGCTGCCTGCTACGTTGAGTGAATGAGAAGTGATTAAATTGTATTTGAGACGAGACCTCCAAGAAAAATGGTGAATTAATTTACTCCTTGGATTGTCATTCTTCCAACCTCAGTGTGTTCATGTACTTTAAGTTGTAATGTTGAAACATAATGAATGCTACAAAGAGGAAGCGCTCATACAACATGTTGATAAGGAGGATCAAAGAAAATAGATCAGGTGAGTCAGGAAACATGACTTGGAGCTCTTTTCCCAGATTATTCCAACACCAGCACAAGGCTGCGGCAGTAAGTGGGGTGTCTTGCCCCTCATAGAACGACACAACGTTGGTTAGTGACATTTCTCTAACATTGTATTAAACTTACATAACTTTCCTATAAAAAAGAAGGACGTTGAATCTATGCTTGAAAGGCCAATCCATATTTATTAATAAACACGTATACATGACTGGTTATGAATTGACGATAAGTTTTGAGGTGTCACTAGCTGTCAAACATGCATGCACTATAAGTGTCGCGGAAAAACACACTGTATTTTACAAGAAATATTAAAACATCAACCACAGTGTAAGGTCTGTATTAGTCTGTGTAAAACCCAAAACTAGTCAAAATAAGCACTTTACTGTATGTAGGCATTATTTTTTGCTAAACCTGATTGCTAATTTTCCAAGATGAAAGCTGCCTTTATCCTGACACACGGAAAGTAAAGGCCAAGACCTTTTGGTCTTTCAAAATAAAATAGTTAACCTAGACATTTCAATGCTTGGTTAACTCCAAGATGCACACTCAAATATTTTTCAGGTAATTTAACAGAGTGTGTGGAGAGTAGCAATTTGCCCAAAACAGCACGGCAATGACAGATTTCATTAATGAACAACCAGAGTCCTGACTCTGAAAAATACTGCAAATCTTATTGTTACAACTATCATATCAACAGAAACATTAATAAATTAAAGCTTGTGTAAGTACAATAACACAACACCAGCACCAATGTCTTTTTATATCCCATTTACCATTTAGTCCATCACAGGCAAAAGTATTAAACGTGTCCGTTATGCAACTTTCATCTATTCTGTCTACATGTCTAATCGCCAAGGATGTGCAGGACAAGACATTTTAAGTGCTAAGTAAAAAAACGAAAACAAAAGACCTGAATTACAGTTGTAGAATTTGGCATTGTTATCCGGTGAGTTGAGTACATTTGGATTCAGAAAATAGAGAACGGATTGATGGACCTAACACAGACAAAACGTTTATCATCACTTCCCAGTTCTTCTTTTTGTCTCTCTACTGTGACAGATGCAAAACTGTCAAAAGGTAAACACAGAATAAAGAAAATCCAACAACAGGAGAGGGTGACGCGGTTCGACTGCCACATAGATCAAAGATCAAAGCAAGAGCCATAGTGACAATCAGCATCTCTACCACTAGATGACAGCAAAATGCACAGATTTAAATATCCAGAAAAGGCAGCAATCACCACTCAGATGCAACCATTTCTGTGGTGCAGACGCCTGCTGGTGACCACAGTGATAACTGTGATGAACTTTTTTTTCACTTGCCTCCAACCATTAGCACTCTCTGAATGTACATCTGTATATGAAATGTGTTTGCCATAACAAATCGACAGAAATTGTGCCATCTAATGTGCCAAAAGTAAAGTAACTTTCCTTTTTGACTTTATATGGACCCTGTAAGGAGCTCTCTTAATCTCATTGCTTTAGAGGGAGCAATAGAGGACTATCAGTGACGTTTTGCAAAGAAACATTCACAGCTGCAAACATGCTGGCCTACTTGCTTAATGTCTGCACATCATCATCATCATCATTAACCATTGTTTCTTCAGGGAAAACAGAGCCTTGAGGTCCTTTACAGCAATTCCCTGAATTTATATTCAAACAGGCTAGAAGGATAGATAATATTTGATAACAACCACAATATTACAATGAAAAAATCCATAAGAATAAATCAATAACTGGCAGTGATGTCTGTCAAGAATAAAGAGCAATAACAACTGTAAAATGACAAGAAAAGTTGGATGCTCGTATCTTCATAAAAGTGAATTAGGTATGAATCATACTTTTGCGTCTATCGGGTATCAATATTTTTGCATAATTCGTGATGAAGATTCAGAAAAATAGAAATAAAAAAACCCAACCTGAAACAAAACATTATAGAGAATCTCCAAAAACTTTAACCCAACTTGCATTGTATAGCATTTTATAATTTACATATTTTCTGCAGCACATTGCATGGTGTTATCAACTTGTTTGTACTCAGTTTTGTGGCCTTTGACAAAATGTAGAGGGTACATGCAAGGACTAAAGCTCACAACCACTCTAACTTCTCTACCTCATTTCATAATATCAAATTACTTTCAAAACAATGGCTTAGCAGCATTTAAGGTTTATGTTGGGAAATAAATTAAAAGAAATCTCCGCCAAACCAACTAAAAATTACAGTGCTTTGTGGTTCCTTCATTAAAAGCTTCAGGTATATCCATCTGGGATTATAATTGCATATACAGCTGCTGCAGTTGCTGTTTCATGTTTGATCAAACGTGCAGTTCTGTCATTCTCCAGACGAGGGCAATGAACCTCCACACACTGCCACAGGTAATACCTGACACCCTCTCACGCCCAACACGGCTGACTCAACCCTCCAAAAAGGGAATGGTCCTTGTGGAACCAAGACACACATGGTAGCTGCAAGAATCTATACTTTCAGCTTCTTTCAGCTACAGTAACCTGATGTCAAAGAGGTATCAGAAATGAACATTTTCCAGCACAATAAATCAAGTCAAAAGGCTTTAAGTTAGTTAGAAGAACTGTAACTGAGCAAAGGTCATGCAGAAACTTAAAATGCAGCAAAGAAGAACTGCCCAGTCACATTTTAAAGCCTGGCAGAGACAGAGTTTGGGATACAACAAGGTCGGCCTTTGAAAAGTCTTGCACGTAGAGTTTGCTCGCTGCAGCTTTTTCCTTCATTTCCCCCTTTCCCCAAAGCAAACATATACACCCGAGGGGAAAGAAGAGGCGAAAGGCTGGCAACCGAAATACTGAAGAAAAAAAAGCTCTGGAAACGGCATGGGAATACAGAATGCACAGGGAGAGACGCTGAATGTGAGCATCAAGCCGATGCCAAATGTTATGTTGCTGCTGTAGCATATAGTGTATCAATCAGTAGGTGCATTCAGCACAGTAAAGTCTCAGACTAAATCTTTACAAAAAATCCTTATAGTGGTTCCCCAGCTGCATCTTAACAAACAAAATGACAGAGTTATTTGCTAAAGTATTGATCACCTATCTTATGATTCATCTCCAGATACTGCACAGCATGCACAATATCAAGTTAATTCATAAAGTCCAGTGAAAAAATTTTGAGTCACGTCTGGTTAGAGTGAATGCCAACAAAATCTCTGCCCTTTAACCCTAACCCTAACGTTTTAACCCAAACCTAACCCGCACCTAACTTAACCCTTAGTTCAACACTTTGAGAAATTCAGTTGTTTGCTTTCTTGCGAATAGTTAGATGAGAAGATTGATAACACTTAAGTCTGTACAGTGAAGAAAAACGTGGGCGCAGGCTCTTAGGAAATGCCCATTGACTTACATGGTGAAAGAGACGTCTGTAAATCAGTGGATACATTTTTTAATACTGACAAACCCTGTGAAATTACTTGTTTTACTATTAGGATTTGATTAGTTTATTATGATAATATTTGGAAAGTGTTGAATCATTTTATCCCCATTCAGGTTAACGGAGCCCCAAACTGGGAGATAGCCGTTGGAAGTCACTAGTGGTCTTATTTTATGGGACCAACAGTGTGGAAGAAATGCCAATAATCCAGGCAATTTTATACGTGCTAGGTAAACTGTCATAAGAGTGAATTGGGCCCCACCTCCAGTTTTCTTTATACATCCATGCACAAGCCAGAGGAACTTCCCAAAGTCTGTTTGTCCACCGTGTTGGTTTTACACTTTGTTTTTTGTACGGATTAAACAAACAAGATATATCCTGTTAATTAGTGAAATTTAGAGGTGCTCATTGACAGATTTTGTTACCTTTGGGCCAGTAGTGTACCCAGAAAATTTTCATAGAGGTGGCCAGATAGGTCCACTGAAAATCTAAAGTATGGCACACCAAAACTAAAGAGATTCAAAAAAAGACACGCACATCCTTTAGTGGGTGCTGGATCCAAAATAAACCAAAATGTGAAAAAATAGAGGTCTGCACACCGGGGAGCTCCTCTTAAAGGATTTTATTCCTTGAAAATAAGTGACGTTTCGAGCCAAAACGCTCTTCCTCAGACGTTTTGAGCCAAACGTCACTTATTTTCGCAAAATAAAATCCTTTAAGGTGAGCTCCACTGGTGTGCAGATCTCTATTTTTTCACACCAAAACTAAAAGCCATAACTGAAATTCAGGAATCCTGTCATTTGGTTGTAGTGTAAAGCCTAGTTGAAAACTTTTCAGTATTAGAGTTAAGGAATGACATACTGATATAAACTGTTTTAAGGCATCTTTTGATGGCTAAGAAACAACTTTGTTGCTCCATGTAGACATCCAATCCAGCCACTACTGCACATAAACAACATATGATATACTGAACTTTAGTCTTCCTGAACTGTAATACACACTGTGGGAAATGGCGAAATTAGTTTTAGGACCTTGCTGCTCAGTGGGAGGATGTTTCCTTTGAGTGGGTACAAACCTGATGTCAGAAATTTGAATCAACCACTACCCTAAAAAAATGCTGTAAGTCGAAAGAACTTGACACCTTTAAGAAACTCTTTAAAGGTGACAACATTGTATCAGGGTGGCCGTGGCCCCACATGGCCACCCACCTCTTGTTGGCACCAATGCTTTGGATAGAGAACGGCTAATCGTTTTCCCTGTTTCAAGCCTTTACACTAAGCTAAGCTAACTATAGATTTATATTTAATGCCCAGACATTGCGGACAGAGGTATAAATCTTCTCATTAAGCTCACAGAAAGACAAATACAGGAAAATAATTCCCTAAATTTTCAAGGGACGATATGACTTACACAACATCTACTTACTATGTTCCATAATACAATCCAAATCTGCCACAGCACAAAAGACAGCTTCAGAAGATACCTCTGAGTTTAATATCTGATGTATGTCTTTGGTTCAAAATGCCAAAAGACAGATTTAGGGTCCTGGTGAAACTGAGAGGACGCCTAAATGAATCTAAAATGGGTGATTAAAGCATCTGCAGAAACTTTTGAACGCAGCAGACTGAGGACGATTTGCTTGGATAACATCATAGATGAGCCTTCGCTCCTCTCAAAAGAGACAAGCCCTGAGGAGAAAAGGGAGAAATACCGACAGAGAGCTGGATGTGGAAACTAAAGAGTCAGCATTCCAGAGGCATGGAGCTCATCATCGCTTCATTTCTCCCTTGACATCTGATGTGTGTGTGAATAAAATCCATTTAATCCTCGCTCTTCTTAAGTAACCAGACTATGTGAGGAGCTGCCCTCTCACCTTTAACTGTGTCGTCGACAAAACAAAATATATCAACATGCAATGCTGCAATTATGAATCAAAACTTTCCATTTTTTTCTTTGCAGTATGAACAACAAGATGGAAAAGATTGTAACTGTACAGTTTCATAGACTCCCACAAAAACTTATGCAATGTGCTGTGTCATATCCGGGCTTGTTAAACATCATCAAAGCCATTCCCCTGCAAACTTTCCCACACTGAACACTGTCACATGTCACACTCTGCTGTAAAAGTTTGCACAACAGAATTAAATCCTGTTAAGGCAAAATGTACCTTTTTGCAGTGGTGCATGGAAATAATTAACTGCCTTATATCGTTCGTTCTACTACATCTTGTCATATTTGCTAAATCTGTGTTGGATTGTGGGATTGGTCTGAAATAACTGCAGCGGTGTGAGCGTAATCCACATCAGTTTCAAGTTAAATCGGGCTCAGAAGACAGCTTTTGAGCATCAGATGTGGATGGTCGTGCCATCTTGACATTGCCTTGGCCTAATTTCCGTGTTACAAAGAGGTTTAAACGGGAACATGAAATACGACTAAAGCCTACCATCCCAGTGTGCCCTGCAGACTTGCCACATCACACTCAACTTGAGCTGATTTAAAGGGCACTTCTGGAACCCATCATGCAGCAAGTAACCCTTTCTGCTTCTGTTCTCCAGTCATCTTTTAAGAGCTTTGCTTCTTTGCAAAGTTTGAGCAGAATAAGAAAAGTATTAAAGGAGCAGTTTTTAAGATTTAAGGGGATTTAGTGGCAACTAGTGGTGATAATTGCAGATTGCAACCAGTGGAAACATCTCTAGGTTAAAATTTCTTCAATGTTCAGGAGGTATTTTATCAGAAAAAACAGCAGTGCACACAACTGCAAAGTATATATGACAGCATCAAAAAGATGCACGGTGGAGGTTAAAGTAAATTATATTATTATTGTATTATCATAATATTATCTGTCTTTCTTTTTGGTTTGTCATGCTGAAGATGGCTTGTTAGCTTAAATGTGCTCTCGTCCACGTTTGCCTTAAATAAATAAGTTAAGTCTTGTGAGTCCCAGTGGTATTTTTTCTGAAGCCGAATTATCTGCAGAGATTTATTGCTCTCGGGTAAAAACAATGAATAAAGCAGTTTCACATGACAAATCAATGTTTCTCCTGCACTGTTTGGCACACTGGAGACGGGCTGCTCGCTCAGCACCTGCTAATGTGTGCTAACCTTTTTTCTCCAGTAACTCAAGATCTAGACATTCAGGAGGTTTTTACCTGGAGATGAATTATTCGTCGAGGTCCTCTCCAAAACAAACAGACCCAGATTAAAGCCGGTAAAACACTTAATAAAGCAGTTTCATGTTGAAAAAGTCAGTGTTTTTCCAACACAGCTTGTCGCAGAGGGACTGGTAACTATGGTGAGCCAGTGTCTACTGTAGAAACATGACAGTGCAACATGGCGGACTGCATGGACAAAGGCCTTGTCCCTGGCTCATTCTAAGGTAACAAAAGCACAATGATTCTTATTTTCAGGTGATTATACACTAAAAAAAAACATAGTTATTATATTATATTTAATCTCTGCCAAGATATCCCCCCAAATCCCACACATGGACCTTTAAGTCACAGAGGGCACAGCAGTCCTTGAGTTTGAGCACATAAAGATAAGTACTCGTTTGTGGTGCAGAACCAAAGTTCATATAATTCCAACGTTGAATACACAAAGGGAAAAAAGGCAACAAACAGATCTGTCCATGCTACATTTTAACATTTGATTCTCCATCAGTGCTTCTTTTATTTTTCCTTTTTACCTGTTACTGATACATATATTGTCTTTGACTGAATGTAAGGTCAAGATGATATCATGGAAAAAACTAAATGTTCAGTCGCTCCTTCTATTTTGCACGTATATGAAAACATATCCATCATTGGGGCATAAATATTGTTTGATTTCAAGAATAAAAACATCTCCAGATGCGGAAGATTTAGGCCTGTGAAGACTCTGCTCCATCTAACTTAAATGGTCACTGGCCAAGGTATAAAATAAAATATTTTGGCCACAACAGAGCACAAGCTGGAAAGCTGTTTGTCCATTTTCCAAATTGGCGGCGCTGGTATCAGCAGGATGCCTGTGTGCTCCATAAACCTGGTGACCTCAGTTCAAAACAAGCAGATTGGACAATATTACACCGTAGTGGTTGTGATTTGTTTATTCAGAAGAAAAGATGGACTTCTGAGAATTGTGTCAGCCAGCACGTTTTAAAATGCGAGTTGAATATCACGTAGATGTCATATTATTTATATATTTTTTGGTCTGTCTCTGCAAGTTTTCCCAACCCAGTGGCCAGAATAAATGTTGCACTGTATGTTTCCAAAAACCACAGATATGTAACATTGGTATGCTTTATACTGCGAATATATAAAAACTTTATGTTTCTTTTTGTTTCAATTTTAAATTTGTTATGTTTAGGCACAAAAACTACTCGGTTAGGGTTAGAAAAATCTATTTTTTTTGGCTTGAAATACCCAGTTTGGCAGCAACAAAAATGGCTGGACATTTCCCAAACTCTCTTTAAAAAATCCCATTTGTTGGGTTTGAACAGTGGTCAGCTGCTGTCTGCTGCTTGGACGCTGTCTCACCTAGGTGTTACGGCATCCAACATCCCCTCCTCCAAATGATGAGAAACCCAGCTCAAATATATGTAATCTGAATTATGTCATATGTATGAAAAGCACGAATGTAACATAACATTTACCAATATTTTAGTCTTTTTTCAGCGATCACCCAACTTCTAATGGTTGAAACAAGTGTTTTATACAATAGACTATATTACACCAGCACACTGATAAAAGTAAATGTTCTATATCAATCACATTGGCATGATCCGCCTGATTTACCTGAACTGTCAATTAAAGGTGACCAAATACAAACTGAATCATTATGATCTAGATCTCTAAATCATTGGTTTAAGTATTTAAATAACTGTAATAATGATAATAATAATAATAATAATCAAAATGTCATACTATATTAGGCTTTCCTTTGTAATGACAGTTGGAGTTGTACGATTAAAGGCCAGGGTATGTGAATGTTTTGGCGAAACTTGTTTTTTTTTGACCGATGCAGTTTCTTACCTGAGGATCATCAATCGTCAGCCCGTCTTCATAGTCATACATATCCTGGTTCTCCAAGGTTAAATTGTCTAGATCCACATCATAATTGGCGCTGTCGTATGTGTCCAATTCCGCTTGTCGGGAAAACCTGGGGCTCGCCACCACCGCTTTGAGGACGAAGAGTCCCAACATGAGCCGCACGAGCATCCTCATACTGTCGTCCACCTTGACACGGACACACAGAGACGTTCAGTCAGAGATGTAGTACAGGACATTGCATGAAAGCTAATCCTCCGTAAGGTAAGTTTTCACTTGTTCTCTGTCGTTTTTTATTGTGTATTTTATTGTTGTTTGTCCCATGTAACAAATAAAATGCTAAAATGAAAAAGGAACATTTAGACATGGGCATTTTTGTTTTTGTTTTTAGCATGGCAAGTTCTCTCGGTATTTTAAAAATACATTAAAGACCAATCTTTTTAATCTGGTTTTTAATTTTGAGATATCTCAGTCTTAATTTTGAGTTTTAATCACTGCTTTTACCTTATTTATTTCCTGCTTTTTAAAAAAATATTCTACTGACTTTTCTTAATTTTTTTAATTGTATTTTTTTGAGTCTTGCAAAACTTATGTATAATTGTTTATGTTATCCTTTAAATTGTGTCTGTGTTGTTTCAATTTTGCTATGCGAAGAACTGTGCTGCATGTTAGTATGAGAGGTGCGATAAAGATAAAGTTGAATTATTATACTACTCCAGTGCCAATGCATATGTTGTTAATTACTCAAAACCACTAATATTTTTAACATCACAACTGATAGTTAATCTGAAAAGTTAGAAAACAGTTTTTGTACTTTTACTTAGTACTTTTTGATGATTAAGATGTGTACCTTTAATGTGAATAAAGAGGGTGAAAAACATCAAATTAGAGCTTGTTCATCAAAAAAGTGAACTCGCGGAAAGACAGAGGTCCAGGCTTTGCCCACAGTGTCCTCAAATGCCTCGCTTCCAATTTTATTTTTTACGGTGGACACTTGTAGTGTTGCAGAAAAAAAAATCTCTATAGGCCATCGTTGTAAAAGATGTGTCTGTAAAACTGTCAACAGGACACCTCGAAACTAGGTCAGTTATTGCTTTTTAATGCATAGAGGTTTTATATTTCTAAAACTTTCCTAGGCTGAAAAACAAAAAAAAGCAATTAAAAAAAAAATAAAATGACGTCATCACAATTTAAAGTCTATAAGCCGAGCGGGCAATCAATGGGCCAGCGGGAGAAACACCACTGTGCATATTCAGTAGGTCGCATAACGTGATGTGAGCCCCAAAGAGACTTTTTTGGCGTATGTGCCAAGCGAGCAAATCCATTCGAATGAACAGGCAGCATCCTGTCACCCGGTATCTAGTTATAATTGTGCATCTATGGGCCAGAATTTAGGACCAGCTATGTGTTAATACATAGTTCAGCATACTGTAGGTGCAGTTCAACAAGGCATGTCTTCATGATATCGGCTGTATAATGAGCATACAGTAGTAGCGACCAGGGTTTGACATTGTGTCACATCACTAAGGTCAGTGATTTCATTACTGAGGTGCAGACAGCTCGAGGGACCGAAATATGAGGGCCCCTTGCCTCGCTGCGGCCAGAGGCTCACCGTTAAAGGAAGCAGCCATCTTGGCTCAAATCAGTGCTCGTCTGTGGCGTGTCAAAGGTCAGAAGTCAGAGTTGATCTGATAAGGAACCATGGGTAAGTTTTCATCAGTCTGCAATGTTGAACACTTCTGAGAAATCTAGTTTCCGCTTGAAGGATTTTTGGATTTAAATGTAGTTAAAGCAGATTCTGGGTTGCTTCTTTTCCAATAAAAAACTATTAAAGCTGCATTTTCTGTTTTTGACTTGAATTAGTTTCTCCATTCACATCCAAAAAGGCTTGTTGCAAAAATTCTTGGCTTCAAACTTGAAATGAGTTTGCAGACAAGAGGCTCTTTTCTATCTGAATATAAAATTAGCATGTATGATTTTGGGTGAAGATCCATGATGCGCTGCCTTGACCCAGATACCTGCTGTTCATAATCTCATTCATTTCCTTCACAGCACAGATTGCGAAACTTAATGAGGTTGGTTAATATCATAAATGTGAATTCTAGGTGGGAAGTCCTAATAAGATTACGTTAATCACCGCTTAATTGCACCGCAGACATTAGGTGTAGGAATTAATCATATGTCAGTGGAAGTAATTTCATAGCACACTAATAGCAGGTGTAGCCACATGTCAGCAGGCCGGAGACAGATGACGTGAAATCAGAGAAAAGAGTTTGAAGAGAGTCCTCAAGGCCGGGGCAGAGAAATGGAGAGCGAGGGAAGAAGAGAAGGGAGAGAGACGTGGACAAGATGTTGGCCCTCAGGGTTAGATGGAGAGAGTGAGAGAGAGAGAGAGAGAGAGAGAGAGAGAGAGAGAGAGACAGGTTTCTAAGCTAACTCGACCCCTCGCCCTTTACAGAGGGCCTTTATGAGGCCCGCTCGCTGCCTGTCTCAGCACTCAAACTCCAAATTCCACCGAGGTTTGTGGACAGGATGGCAGCGAGTTACAGCTGCAAGGAAAAGCTTCATTCAGGGTGCTCAAACACACACACACACACACACACACAAACACACACACACACGCGCACACACAAACACACACACACACCAACACACATTTATGCACACACACACTTGGAGAGACACATCCTCTCACAGATGCACGCTCTGTCTTAATTTCTCAGAGAGAGAAAATTGAGAAACCTCTGCTGCTATTTTTGGTTTGAGGACAGATATAAAACAAAACACCTTCACGGGTTATTTAAGCCATGAATCAAACCTTTGTTGATATCAGAAGGATTATTATGCAAATAAATCCCTCATTATCTCTCGGATAAATGAACTGAGTGCACCCTGTGCAGAAAAGGTGAGGGTCAGCATCCTCACAGAAATAGACTTTGTGTCACGAGGCTAAGAAATCCTGCATGGTCACACTGAAAGAGGGACTATACTAGAGACAGAGGTGTGCTTATACAGGCCATCACAGTGTACAGTGTGTGGAAACTGTGTATGTGTGTAGCCTCCAGACTACCTCCGTGTTATGTTTGGCTCCGTGTTGGGCATTCCTGATATCCAGTGATTCTAGCATCTTTGCGTTTAAACAAACTCGACAGACGTCCCTTTGCTGCAGGCTGGACAACAAACTTGCAACTTTGTGTTTTGGAATTTGACCAAAATGTAAGAAAAATTATATATGCACATAGTTTAGAATGCGTAGAAATGATATCAGCAACATATAAGATTATTTGAAAGTTTTGGGGGGCTTTTTTTGCAAAAACAATTGACAAAAAAGTTCAAGATTTGTTTAATCTTTCGTGGCA
This sequence comes from Plectropomus leopardus, assembly GCF_008729295.1. Classification (NCBI taxonomy): domain Eukaryota; kingdom Metazoa; phylum Chordata; class Actinopteri; order Perciformes; family Serranidae; genus Plectropomus; species Plectropomus leopardus. The sequence goes on from NC_056484.1 coordinate 7,385,819, forward strand.
AAATTCATCTTGCATGATTAAATATTGCATCCAAAGAAAACACTGCTGTCAAATCTGCAAAATAAATTATTACATCAAGGTTGTCACAAATCCAAAAAACACCTGTCAGACACCTGAATCACATCTACTGAAGATTAAAAAACTACCAGCCAACAGCCCCTTAGATTGCCAAAAGACCTCAACATATCATTCACTAAAACAAATCCCTGATTGGAAATAAAGCAGCTGCACCACCAACCAATTAGCCAAAGCATCTCTTATGCAAACCCTGAATAGCAGTGTTTTTGGATGTGCAAGTTGAGCCTAATCCCCCCCGCACCAAAGAGCCATTGAGCCAGCCATGAAGATAGCACCAAGAACGCTTACCTCTGTCTCCTGCTTTCCCGAATGGTCCCTTCAGCCGTGATGGAGATGCTGAGGGCTCCGGGACTTGGCCAATGGTGAGAGGTCGTGCAGGGTGCCTTGAAGAGGGGAGGGTGTGTGGAGTGTGTGAAAAGGTATGTGTGTGTGTGTATGTGACAAGAGTGTGTGTGTATGTGTAAGGTCTGTGCGCTCTGGCAGACCTGAGTGCCCTGCCGCTTATGTGTGAAGGTAGGCACTGAGACTGATTGGACAAGAGCAGATTGCTTTTGGTCAGTCGTAGTGCACCCACCCCACACCGTACACCCTCATGCAGGACCCTCTCAAACACACACACACACACACACAGAAAGAGAGAGCAAAAGGCCCCCCAATGGCTAAAGTAGCTTTTTATCCTCTACATGAGTATCCTTTATTTTTCTAAGAGTGTGGCTCAATCAGACTGAAATATTTGTCCGCCTTTTCCTGAGGTGAAACTCTGGCATGTGTTGCTTTCATGTATGGGGGGGATCTACGGGGTCCTTGTACACAATGGGAGCTCTGTGAGGAGCCCCTGTTAGCATGGTGCTGAGAGGAAGTCCCTGCTTGGAGGAAGGCCTCTGCCCTCCCTTTTTGGTTGCTTTCTCTTTGCACCGTCGCTCGCTAAACCTCCCGCCTTTAACTACAGATTTGAGTCCAGTCGTGGGATGATATGACATGACGGAGAGTGAGCTGATCTGAGGTGAGCGCCGAAGACACCAAGGGGAAGTGGTTCTTTGCTGCTCTGTACTGATGCTACATACACTCTTCGACTGTCTTACAAAATAAGACACACACAGGAAGCTTCTGGCTACTCTTTCAGCTTTATTTGGCCACAGTTTTGTCTCAAGCTGCCCCCCTGTCTCTCTCACTCCCATGGTAACTCTAGACCGTTTGATGAGTGAGGGGAAAAGGACGTAGCGTCAATGCCAGAAATCCTTCCGCACCTGCCATATAGGCAAGGATTTATATTCAGGGCTTCTGTGCTGCCAAGTATTCTCAAACTGAATGAAATATTACCCAAAATATCCTGACACAATGATTGATGTCCATAGTGTATGACACAGTTCATTGTAAAGAGTCTGGGAAGTCCCGCAGAGCTGGTTCACTCTGTTCAATCATTCTTAGAGTAATTGACAGTGAGGTGAATATTTTATGCAAAAAAACATGGATTATTTACGCTGAGCGTTAATTCTGGAGCCACAGAGTCAGACATGTATCAAATAACTACTTGAATCAGATTTTTTAAAAAATTTTGTACGATGTCATGAAAAATGTTTACATTGTGAAAATGAAGTTATTAAAATGTGTAGAAAATATTTATTTATAATATTTATAATATTTTTTTTTCAAAATTGTACATACATGATAGCTGTCTAAGTTACAACAGCTGCAAACTATGACCAGTGCATGTCAACATGTATGCAGAAAACTGATATTTTCCCCCTACATTAAAAAAAAAAATCTGTCCATGTGACTTTTGTTTTGCAAAATATTTCTATCCTAACTAGAATGCAAAAAACAAAAACCCTCACCAGCAGTCTTCAGCGGTCTGACACAGATAAATTATTCATGATAGCAAAACACCAATTGGAAATATCAACAACGCTGATTTCCCCTTCAGTTTAAGGAAGAAGAAGCTTTTGACAGATGAAAGTTTTACTACCATTCCTCATCGATAACAATCTCTCAAAACTGTCCTACCATATTCTGGCCTGATCCAAAACCACTGTTTCTGCCGGACTTTAAACTGTCATTAGACCAGGCAGTGCTTTTTTATTGTTTTAGTGCATGCTGATTAGACAAAGCAACATGGGGCATACAGGGGCATAATTTATTGTCTCATCAGAGTTTTGAAATGTTGTATTTGCACCATAGAAGGCATTTTAAAAAATCTCCATTTTAGTTACCTAAAACTCTGTTTGCATGTGGATGAAAAGCCAAAATATACAGGAAAATATTCATTTTGCCCAGAAAATTAGATGGTACATGTTTGCCAAATCACCAAGCTCTATGTGGAGCCTTCAAATGTTTGGGGAGGGCAACAAATGACTGCGAGTAGGAAGCACTGATCCATGAATGTTATTTCACAGTAATGTAATTTCAGGGCATTGAGTCTTTTGAGACTGACGCACAAAAGGTTTATGTTATATTACCGTGTGTCTTGTACGTGCCCAGGACAATATGATCTTCAAAGCCTGCCTGACCCACTTTGGGCCCTCTCTTGACTCAAGTCTCAGGACAACTGACCCGGTGTTCCCCCTCGTTGGCAGCCCTGGCTACACTGTTCGCTTAATGTAGGGCTATTGTTACTTGGTTGATTGATTGCAAACATTATGCAGATGATGATCTACTGAATGTTCACTTCATCTGCTATATACCACAAGTAGTATAATTGTTATTTGTGTATGTACGTTTAAATTTAGGTTGCATTAAAATGCAATCTAAATGCTGGAGTTGTAAAAAAAAGAAATAAAGAAAGACAAAAATACACAAGGGGGCACATGTTAATTTTTTAGGTGTTTTATTCAAATTGAAGACAATTAAAATGAAATCTCTTGCTCAGTTTATTCAGAAAAATAATGACCAGGATTAAAAAGTGTGTTGGCATTCTTTAAAAACAGTTCTCACATTTCTTTTGTATACAAAACATTAAGGAATATTGGCCATGAATATTCACATGATTCTACTTATTTGCCCTCCAGTATTAAATAAAAATAAATTACCTACAGTAAATATGTATATTTGTAGAATAGAGTAATTTTCAGAAGTAAATAAGACCACAAACCTACAGCACAAGACCATTCATTTGGCTTCAAGTCTACAAGTGTAAAGCAAAGGTTTTCCTGAAATAATAGAAAAAAGGGATTTTCTGCCTACGCATACATAAGCTTTGCCTCCTGCTCCAAGAAGCATGATGACAATGAGTCCTAAACATACCATTAACACATTTTGATCACCTATCTGTCTAAATCACTGTTATGCTAAATTATATTCAGGTTTTCACTCTGAATTGTACATGCAAATGTTTACACAAACATAAGGCACAACTTGTGGTCAATACAATCAATAAAGCGTTAAAAAAAATCAACCTCTAACTTGTCAGTTCCGTGTCAATTTAGTTTTCTTTAGAAAGGAACTTTAAATCCTTAAATCAAAGCAATCAAACAAGTCGATGCCAACTAGTGTCAATATTTTAGCTTCAGAAACATGCAAATAGTACTCATGTCACCATTTGTTGCATACATTCACAGATCATCTTCAGTTGTGGGAAATTCGTCTTCAACATGCTGATGATGTTTCTATTTTTTATATGACAATGGATCTCAGGAGACGGAAGCACAGAATGACATCCCTGGGAATTGGTGGCTTAATATCGTTGCCGTCCAATCTGAGGTAGCGCAGTCGAGGAACGCTGTCGTTGACGGAGTCGTCCACGGATTCGACGGCAACAGGACAGACATTGGAGCCACTTACAGCTGTAAATACACAAAGGACATACATGACTTACAAAAGCTATCTATTATACATCTCTGATAAACAATGCTTTTTAATTGATGCATAGCAGAAAGATTTATCTTTAGCTGCTTTGGGAAAATGTTCCAGACTTACTTTTGATATTGTTGTGGTCGAGGTGAAGTTGTTCAAGGCCTGAAGGGATGAGGGGAACCTCGGTCAGCTGGTTGTGGGACAGCTGCAAGTCCAAAATGCTGGAGACATTAAACACATTTTTGGGAACACCGCTGCTGCCAAGCTTGTTGTGGTTGAGCCTCAGAAATGCCACTTTTGGTAAACCTTTGAAGTAGCCGGCTGGGATCTTCTCAATGTTGTTGCCATCAAGGTAAAGCTGGGTAGTGGTGGGTGGTAAGCCGAGAGGCATGTTACTCAGCTGGTTCTTGGCTAGGTTGATCTGCACCAAATTGTTCAGTCCCTTCAGGCTCACTTCAGTCACAGCATCATCCATCAGCTTGTTCCCCTGGAGGTCCAAGAGGTTGAGTTTATCTAGACCAATGAAGACACCAGCAGGGATCTTAGAGATGCGATTACGAGAAAGACGTAGATGCTCCAGGGTGGGTGGCAAGGAAGATGGCACAGAGGACAAGAGGTTGTCATCCATGTAGAGGTGCGCCAGGTGAGCCATTCCACTTAGGACACCTGCTTCCAGTCCCTCACTGGTGATTTTGTTGTGGTTTAGATTCAGCCAGCGCAACTGAGTGGCGTTACGCAGGGCATCTGCTGACAGGACTTCGATTAGATTATTCTGCAGGTAAAGATACCATGTGTGAGGAGGGATGTTTGGGACGCTCTTCAGGCCTTTATTGTCGCAGTAGACAGCACGAGGGAAGTTGGAGGGGCAGCGACACTCTTTAGGGCAGGCCTGAATCTGGGCCAAAAAATCCTCGTAAGGCATGTCCTGGCTGAGAACTTGCCCAACCAGACACAAGGTGCAGAGAAAGCTCAGGAGAAGTGCCATTTTGCTTCCCAACCTGTGATGGAGAAGAAGACAAAACAATATTATAAGGAGTAGAATAATGTGCTACACAGTGTTATATAGGCTTTAAGAGAGAATAAGGCAAAAAGACATCTAAATGAACTATATATCCAACGTAAAGAGGATCTGAAAAGATGTTTTAACTGCACATTATTTGGTACTTTGAGGAATTAGGACTACAATGTAACTTATTAGTTTAATAAATGGCTGCATTTGAGAACCTGTTTCTGTTTCGTGATCCTAGATAAACAACATTTTTGGTCTTTCCCACATCAAACCGTCACTTTAAATACTGCAAATCATGTGGCTACCATCACATACCACTCAACTAAGTGTTCACAAATGTACGCTCGTTTAAACTCTGGCCCAAATTAGCTACCACCAGCGTATGTCACCTACTATACCACTAATGTCATTATCATTAAATTCCAATGGCAGCTGCCAACGGAGAAGGGTAACCTGCTCTTTCCGGGTCATTTCTTTACTGCCAATGACACGGAAAGCTCCAAGGCAGGATGCCGGGCCAGGTCAACTTAAATTGCATTAGGACAATCTTGAAGCTTAGACTTGAAGACTTTGCATGCCAGCTGTGATATGCACTGTTCAGCAGACTTAGTTTGCAACACATATGGCAAAGCCCGCCACACATCTCTACATCTCCTTGCTTTGGTTTGTAAAGGCAACAGAATGATGCATGCAATACCCACATATGCAAGCACTGTACATATTCACAATTTTCTCTCATCAGGGAAATGCTATGTAACGAAGAATGCTATGTAACGAAGAAGCACAGAAACAAAAAAGAGAAGAGAAGTGACCAAAATCTGAAGACAGCTGGACCACTTTCTATCCGCTCATCTCCTAAGCCTTAACTTGACTTAACATAACTTCTGCTCAGCTGCCATATGGTGCTTGTTTAAATTCTTGATGCACTCCACATTTGTCTGGAACTCATTTTGGGTAGGCCACGCTTTTCCACGGATGGATGCACTTCAAAGGCAAAGCAGGCACACCTGTTTTAAAAGATGTGCTCCTGCTTTCGCTGTACAGGGGTCAAAGCTTCTTGACCCATCTTTGGAATATCAGGCATGGCCCAGATGATAAAAGCATGATCCTGCTTCTACAAAGATATAACCCAATTCACTAAAGACAAACATCTACCGAACTACCAACGCTGTCATCGTATCAATGTCTTTGCCTTCGTATCAATGTCTTTGCCTTCAGAAATGCATCTTACCTTAAACTCTCAGAGTTCCTTCTTGCTGATGTCCTTCGTTAGCAAGTTACCAAGCGTAGTCCCAAATGGTGATGCTGTACCTCTCACTTCCCTGTATTTGTACTACTAGTTTTTTCATTCAACCCGTGCCAATCTGTCACTCAAGATGACAACTAAGCCTCTCTTGTCCAATGAGATTCTCCCAGGATCAAAGGTCATAATCCTATGTTGGTGTAGTGTGCTAAACCTTCTCAGCGCTTGAGACATGGCCCACTTACAAACAGGCTAATACAAGCCTACCTGTTCTTTGTTTGCTGGCTTCCCCATGTACAATCCGTCCTCCCTTGGTTCACATGCTTGATCTCTTTTTAACTCCACTCACAAATCCCTAAGAGTCCTTTTGCCGACCTTTTGCGCTGATTTTGTGCGGCTGCTGTCCAAGGTGCGATCGGGATACATTAATCTTCTTTATTCAAATTATACAGCCTTACAGTGTTTGCAGTCAACAGAGAATATAGGATAAACACAATGTCCAAAAGAACAGATCACTGTAATTGTAATGTACAGATGATCTCAAAATACCAGCAGGAGGTCATCAAGCCTGTCTACGAAGACTGTAAACACATGATCACTAAATTCGACTATTTTTATGTGGCAGGATGTGGCTTTAGTCTGATAAATCTTGGGATTTGCTATAAATGTATACAATCACCATCCTGTCTCACACCAAATGGACAGACTAGTGGAGGTGGAGAAACTTTGTGTTGTCTTAACAAACATTATACTGACCATAATTTGAATGCCACAGTATATTTAAGGGCCCTGACACCATTGGGGAGTGTTTGTCACCCTGGTTTTTGCAGTGTGTCCCATAAGGATGCCACTACTACTAAGGTAGTCAGCCCTTGTTAGCTGTTTTCCGGCCAGTTCAGAAGGTTGAATCAGCGTCCGCAGTTCAGCTCAGTGCATGAGAAGAGAGACGGAAGTGAGAAAAGCTAACTAACAACTTAAGTCAAGAGGACATGAGATTGGAAAAAAAAGTTCCATAAGGTATGCCATTAAGCTCCTTAGAAGAAATGATTCGTAATTCTTTGTGATATTTATATAAGTAGCAAACGGTAAATTTCATGCTTGCTCTTTAAAAATCCGATCATGTTATTATTGTGCTAACTGGCTAAATAGCGTCTTGAATCCGTCCCATTTCCCCTTTTTTGAATGACGAACAAAGACTGCTGCCGCCTGCTGCTATAGAGAGTTATGTCCTCTCACGCAGGCACAGAATGTACATGCTTGTTAACTGTTGGATGTAGTCTTTCCGGTGTGTTTAAGAGCAACTTTTTGGCCGAGATACAAGCGACATGAAGACGCACAACAGTCTGCCTTTGTCGCAGCTAGTTCATTGATGTCGGTTTGGTGTGTCTTGGCCTTAAGTCTTATATCTGGGCGTGTGTCTCATCATGCCCCTGGATAAACTTACTTGAATACTTACTATGTCATGAAGCAGGTTGGAGGCAGCTTGATGGACTCAGTAGCTTCAACTGACTCCAAAACACATTTGAGATGCGTCACTAACATGGACCAAAAAACCTACAGTAACTGCAAGATGCTGTGAAGTTGGCATAGAGCATTGATGCAGTTTTCAAGGTAGTCCTCGTGGGAATTCTGTGCCGGACAAAGGAAATTAAGTGCTGTGCAGTAAGTGTAATTGCCTATTAAATTCAATGTATTTCTGTTTTATGACAAATCATAAGGTTTTTGACAAATACCTTAGCTTACATTGATTATATACTGGCTGCAGTGTTCAGGCTATACTGCTACAGGACGCAGATGACGCACTGTGCTTTAACATCGGCTGCAGACATGATAAGTGATGTTGTTATGGGAGGGAGGTCAAGCTTAATCTGGGGGGGGATTTTACAGCACGCTGGTCAGGCAAATTGTTTTTGTACAGACTAGCCAGCGTGAGGCTTGGTGACCTTTCAACATGCCAGCGTGAGATTGCGCTAATTTCCAGTGATGACGGCAGAGGCTTGAATGCAGCAGGATAATCCCAGCTGAGTTGTGTGAGGATAGGGGCAACACTTATCCATGATCAGCCATGCAATCCCATCAGAGCTCCTCCTCTGTTTGCCGAGGTGTGCTTGGGGACGGTGATTATTCCTCTCCAAATGTTTGTAATCTTGATCAGATAACATCCAGACATCAGGACAGGTATAGGTACAGTGCGTCAAAGACAAATTACAATCTACATGAATGGACACATGTTAGCTGAGTCACTGTACGGTCTTAAGAAGCTTGGCTGGTTAGCCTGAAGTGAATTTACTTATTTGCACGCCATTCTCTATAGCTTTATCTTTTAATGAAAGCGTGTGTAGCTATTTACAGATATGCCTAATCCTTCTTCTTAAAGTAAAAGGCATATAATGGGTTTTTAAGCTTATAGATTAAAGAAGACAAATGTCCTTGCATATCTCTGAGCATGAGGCAGTTTGCAGTCAGGCTGCAGAGGCGGCTGACCAGTGGTGAAATGTTACCAAGTTCATTTACTCAAGTACTGAGGTACTTGTACTTTAGTTGAGTATTTCCATCTCATGCTTCTTTATACTTATACTTTACACTATATAATACTTTTTACGCCACTACATTTACAATTTTAGTTACTAGTTATTTTTCAAAATTACATATTTAATTAAAATTATGAATCAGCTTTTTAATTATGATGTATTATTATAGGTTAAGCTACCCAGTAGCATATAAAATAAATAAAATGAGTAGGGATGAGCAAGAAAACTATTATTTGTATCTGTTCAGTTGACTAAATTATCTGTAGCCATGGCCCTCATACTTCCATGCGTCCTATATGACGAGATAGATACAGCCAATAGATGGCACTATAGGGGCGGAGTCAGAAGTTTCAGACAATAACAAACAAGGCGACTGTGGAGGAGGTCGTCATAATGTACCTTTTAATGGAGGCTGTGCTGTCCTTAAATACATTGTGACATGTTGGTATAAAATTCTTTTCACATATTAATGACTTGTTCCGTTCTGCGAAATGTCTTCGTTTCCTAAGTTCACTTTTTTCACGCTACATTGCCCCATGGTATGCTTTGTTTTATCTGTATCTGTAAGTTTTCAGAAATCGTGCATAAATATGGACAAAGTAAATGCAGTCAATACAGACAGAAGGCTTCATCTGTCTCTGTATCTAACGCTGAGCATAAAAGAGCCCTTAAAGTTACTTGGCATGCAACTCAGTCTATTCAGCAACAGGACAGCCAGCTGGTAACAACCCAAATGTGCTTCCACTCAGGCTTCCTACTACAATGGCCGACCAGCAGCCTTATAAAATGGTTTGGGATTAAATCAATAATCAGTCCATTTGATAAGTATTTCATTCAACAGACCAAAGTTGGACACATCTGTCTTTTTACAGCCATTTTAAAACTGAGTGATTAAACACTTATTCAAGCTAACAGAAATGTCAATAAAGTTTTAAAATACAATTAATGAGGTGTAAATAGCCTTTTTTCCCTCCAAATGTAACTGACACTGGGTGTGATTTGATAGAAACTGTTTGACCATCCAGTCTCATTACTAATTACAATAGTAATAGTAATAATGTGTGTCAAGATTTACAATTGAATACCCCAAAATGTTAAAAATGGGGATGCAGGGCTTCACAGATCTCTGCAAAATGGAACATATATTACTGAAAACAAATGCTGGCTACAATCTGCCTGACAGACTAAGGAGAAACACATGCAGAGGAATATGATAATGCTCATTTCCTGCCAGGGGCTTTGTGTCAGAGCCAGCTATGTTAATTATACAACGGGTTGTATTTGCACTGCATTGGTTTTTGCGGGATCAGTTCCAGTTGATGGCTTTGCCGAAAATCCACTTCATGACTTTGAAACATTTGGAAGAGTTTGCATGGCTTACTGCATCCAGAGCTGAGAAAGTAACCGTGTTTATGGATAATTATAACGTGGAAAAAACAGGTTTGGCAGTAGAAGTGACTTTCCAAGATGTCATTTGCAGTTGTTTCTCTCTTGCTCATTTACTTCCAGGCTTGATTGTAAATTGATTGATTGCAAAAGTGCATAAAATCCATTTATCTTCCTGATGTTAAGCATCCTAATTCATGAAATAAAAATACATGCAATACTTTTAAAGCCTCTTTTTAATTACAAGGTTACTTCACGCTTGCAAGATCTGAAACAGATATTGGCAAGGTGCACAACATCAAAGGGAAAGATGAAAACAATCAGATGAAAAACACCTGAGAAATGCACAGTCCAAGCCTCTCACTCCCCCCTCTCTCATGTAGATTTATTAGGCTGCTAAAGAAATATAAGATCATGTTTACCTGCTCATCCAACTGGCGAGAGTAGTTTGCATGCAGCCAGGTGTGGTGTGGTTCTTCTTCTTCTCCAATGAATTACTCTGATGATTGTCCAACAGTGTCAGAGACTGTGATGTGGCTGAACCCGGTTGTTGTTGGTTTGTCTCCCAAGGGCTGCACCTTGGACACCGGTTGAACCGAGGGGATGGAGCATGTGTTGATGGTGGGAGGACGATTGTGTGTGAGTTGGGATGTCCTTTGAGAGTTTGTGTTGCCTACTTTTTGCCAGCCCAGCACTTTTTTCCGCCTCTTTTTCGTTTTGTCTCCTCTTTTTTTTTTTGTTGAAATTTAAGTCATCAGCTTGGTGTTAAGGGTGAAACGGCTGTCACTCCACCCAACTTAACCATTTGGTCTGCAATACAGGATTTGCTCTTCACCCATTACTCATGGGGGATGGGTGCTCGACCATTTAATGGCTCATTTCAGCTCACAGGCCTGGGGTGTGTTCCTGCCAGGTGAGGTTAGAGGGGAGCTTAGAGGGGTTTGCACCCAGACGTTCACACCCAACCTTTTACAGGAAAATTCCCACTTTTACTACAAACCAAGTCTTCTTTTTGTAGTTTTTCCCATCATGGCTATTAGGGGTAATATATTACTCACTGACGTCACTGTAGAGAATTTTTACACCTGGTTATTGCTAGAAGCAGCTTTTCTGTATAACACCGTCTGTTGTGGTAGAACAGGAGCCCCAGACCACTTTTAAAGACTTGGAGGTAAAAGTTAAAGTTTATGGGAATTAAAGTGGCTCACTCATGGAAAAATAATGGAAAATTGTAATTCTAGTAAATCTTGCTCTGTGAATAACCTTTTATCCAACTAAAAAAAGTAATTTTGTGCATCTTGTTTGATGTTTGTTCATTTTTATCCAAATACATCCAAACCGAAAGTGAAGAGACGCTGTCCAGGTGGGATGGTAGTGAACAAATCTCGGACCTTCATGCAGCGTCCGGTGTTCACTTCCTGTCTGAATGTAATATGTTTATTTTCTGCACCTTACCATATGCCTCTTTAGCCCAATCTTAAGTATCTGTGCCAGCATTTGTTGACATTCCATCATGTGCTGTTGCTGCCTAAACATAAGCATGTACAGCGTCATCCCAACATGTGCATTTGTTGACGTCATGGTAACGGCATCCCAGACCATGAATAGCACATGTAGAAGGATACCTCAAAAGTAAATGTAATGAGGAAGTTCAGTGACAAAGCGGCAACATGTGACGATTTGGGATGAGAATGTGTTGTCTGACAACAATTTAACATAAGCAGTAGTCCTACCCATGGTGCTGGTTGGATTATTGTTAATCCCTCTGCGGTGCTCATTGGCTGTTTTTTATTTTAACCGAGAAACTGCTTTTTCATTTCATGATGCTAAACCTGAATCAAAACTCAAACTCAGTGGAGTGGTCAAATTCAAAGTTCTGGATCCACAGTTTAACGGCATGCAACTAAAGTCTGCTCGAACATGATTGGTCAATGCCACTACAAACGGAAACCAGAACGCTTCCAATACCAAAATCTTGTCCCATTGCCTACAGATTGTGCTAACATATGCAGATGTATGATTATAAATATTAAAGTCGGTTTAACTCAGCCATTACTGCTCCAAAAATATGTGAATGGGGTTTTGTTTAGAACAGCGGTTCCAGTCACGGGGTCCAGATTTCTCCTTGGTCATTAGTTCAGGGTCCAGACATTATATAACTTACCACATATTCAATTTTATTTCACAAAATATGAACAACACGTTGGCGAAGAACACAAAGAAATAAAACATATTGCATGAATAAACACACATGGCACTTCAAAATCATAGCTCTGTGCTGGGATTCACTGTACTTCTAAATAGAGCATGTTTTTTTTACAAACTTATCTTGTTCATGAGTCACTTGCGGCCGTTTTTTTAGAGCGGAGCCATGAACCACCAGTTGGGAACCACTGGTTTGGAAAATCTTAAAATATTAGTTGATGTAAAGAGCCTCGACACAGATTTACTTTCACAACATCCAAAGACAAACCTTTGAAGGTGGATTGGGTTAATGCTGCAGTCTTTCCTGCTGTCAACCCTCCCCATCTTCTTGCCCTCTTTCTTATTTCAGCCGTGTGCATGTCTACGTTAAGGCCACAGATGGGACATCTGGAGGCCATGTCTACACTTTGGGAGACAAGGTTGAGAAAAAGAGAAATGAGGAAAGACAATAAAATAAAAGAAAGTCAGGAGCTATTCAGCAGCAAATAGGAGAGAACTGAAAAGTGTCAGTTGAACTACAATCTGTAGAGAAAAGTCAGAGACACAGAACAGGAAAAACAACAGAGATAAGGAGGTAGAGCAGCTGGAGACGGTCTGGTCAGCGGGGTGATCTTTGGAGTTGGGCCGCCAGGCTGCAACAGCTGATTATACTTTCACTCACCGTCTCCAGCAGGAGGATGTGAAGCTTAAGGCTTTATAAAAGGACTTTATTGTCTAGACACGGGCAGCAGGAGCTCCACTCAGGATTTAAATAAGAGCGACCCAGGAGGAAGAGGAGGAAATTGTCCTAGATTGGGAATTGGTACAAATGATCGTATGAAAACATGCAGAATGTGAAAAAAGCTGTTAAAACAAACATGTAAGACATTGTAATGGCAGTGGTAGTGAGTAGACCGCTAATGTTTTTACCTCCTCACTTTTATTGGATGGCACAAAGAAGTGCTGGGTAACAGTCCTGAAATGAAAATAATACTTACGTAAAAGTAAGTAAGTAAAATCAGGAAAAACTATTTAAAGGTCCAGAGGTAAAAGTACCCAATACATAAAACTTTTCAAGAAAAAAGTCAGATCTAAACAACTCAAAATATATAAACAAAACCCAAACCTCCAAATTATATATACATTTATATATATATACACATTTTAAAAAAACCTACCAAAAAGCTCAGAGTTATAAAAAAGAAAAAATCCATCCACCAAAAAACAAAAAATTTAAAAACATAAAAAGAAGAAGAAAAAAACATCCCCCAAACCTCAAATCAAATAAAAAAAAAACCCAGATAGGCTTAAATGTTTATCAAAAATAATTTGCGATTAATATTCCATGAATCAAATGATTTATCAACTAACTGTTGCAGCTGTATTTATATAAACTGTTAAGTTTGTTTCTTTGTGCAAAAATCTCAAATTGTAAAGCAACTAAAGCTGTCAGATGAATGTAGTGGAGTAAAAAGTATATTATTTCCCTCTGAAATATAATTGAGTAAAAGTATTAAATAGCATGAAAATAAAATACACAAGTAAAGCACAAGTACTTTGAATTCATACCCAAGTACAGTACTAAATCTAGTAGTAAGTAGTTGTAGTAGTGTAATAGTAAATGTACTTAATTACAATCGACTGCTTGGTATATAAAGTCCCAGCAGCTAGTGAGAGACAGGCTCCTGACAATCATTTACATAAGTGGGTCAAACTGTGAATCTAACTGGACTTGGCAGATGGATATAATTACAAACACCTAGCAGGAATCAAATGGGACATCTGGAAGCTATTTACATAATAACTGTAAATGCCACGATTCTAATCAACTAACCTACCAACTTTTAATGGTGTCTGCTCTAATAAGGAACTCTTGACTAATACTTTCAGAAGAAACCAGTGGTTCCAGCACATGTGGTTCACATCAGCCAGGATTAGTGGTGCTGTTAGTGCAGAGCTCTGCAAAGGCGCCATTGATACTGTAAAGAGGAATGACAAGTGAATGTCAAGTAAAAAAAAAAAGACAGTGACAATGAATCTTTGCTCCTGATTTATTGTCCACAGTGTCGGTGCATTCATATATCACAAGGGACATTTAAAAGCGTATTGTAATAGTTTCAAAAGAGCATATTTTTCTTTGTCACTTCAGTGATGACAGTTATTGTTCTTGTCTTTTTCTGTCTACTTGCACAATGTAACTGAACATATATCTGTTTTACCTGACTTCACCTGCACACTTGTATTAGCTGAGGGTGCATGCCCATAAAAGTCATGGCAAAATGAAGAGAATTTAAGAAAATACACGCAGAGGGTGGGGTCTCTGCAGATAAATACCAACACATTTTCATCCCAACTCGTCATATGTTTCTGCTTAGTCAGTGGACTTCCGTGTCTATTTATCACGCTCAAGGTATCCTTTTGCATCTGCTGTTTATGCCCTAGGATGCCGCTACTGTGATGAAAACAAATGCACATGGTGGGATGATGCAGCATTTGGTTATGCTTAGACAACAGGAGCATGTGGCAGCTAATGCTAGACTGTCGTCAAACGCACATGCTGGCATGGAAGACTCCAGGTCTAAGTGACATCTTCAGGTAGGTCGGCATGTTGTAACCAGTCATGTGTCTTACCGTCATGGGGAACAATAGTTTGATGCATACAGGACCTGTATGAGTCAGAGAAAGCAACTAAGCTCGAAGTCCTGAAAAGTGCAAATGCTGTCAAGAACTGCTTCACCTTGTGATAAGAACTTCAAAACTGTTTTGAAATCCAAAATAATGGAACGTGATTAATTGCAATTAACTTCTGATATTCAGCAATTAAAAAAAGTAATCGTTTGACAGCCCTACTATATATATTGATCTTTAGGGACGTCCTGCATAGTATACCTCTAAAAATGATTCAGTATGGGCTGTACAAGAAAACTTGAGGCAGAGACTTTTTGAGAAATGATAACATTAAATCACTTTTAACCACAAGTGGTGGCAACAAGCCTAAAAAGCCGAATATGCAGACTACTGGAAACAATACACCAGGAAAGTCCTCTTTTAAGAATACATTAACTGTTTGTATTGAAGCTCCACGGGGAAGCATTCCTAAAAAAAAAAATAAAGCACTTTGAAATCATCATGGGATAGTTGTGGTTTCTGTCTGAGAGAGCTGGAAGAGTATTTTTACACTGAAAATATCTTAAAGCTGTGGTGTTAAACAAAACCCTACAACCCCTGCATCCCTCCAGGACCAGCAGTTTTTTGTTTGACTCTACAGCTACATTGAAACATTGAGCAAAGATGATAGGTTCTGTATGTAACTACGGTAGATTAATGACTGGAGAGACACAAAGTGAAACCTGGGGAATTCAAGATACAGATGGAGACCACAATGTACGGCTCCTTGAAAACATCTGGGCCATGAATGTAAACAGTATATCTGAAACATACTAAAAAGCCTTTGGAGAATAAATACAGGCATCTTACAGCAATCTTAAAACAAAAAAACAACCCTTTTTCCCCCTTTTGTAAATCATGGTGACTTCATTCTGAAGATTTAGGCCAAAAAGGAGGACGGTAACAGCCAAAAATGACAGCATAACTCCACAGAATAAGAAGTAATCTGCAACTAATCATGCTCTGTCTGAATGTTCAGTTTAAATCTGATACAGCACTTCTTAACGGCTTGTTATACTGTATTATCTTTTGGGACAGGACTGACTGTAGATTGTGTTGTTTTATTTTTTGGGTCCTTTTACTTGGCTTTAACTTGTTAATAAAACCAGACTATGAGGGTTGAGATTGATTAGATTCTTATTTGTATTTGTATTTAAGTATTAACTTCAGAGATTGGAAGATAACACCCAAATTTGATTGTTTCTTTGACAGCATACCTTTACAGATATGTCTCAATAATGCATGCTTTATAAAACTGTATACAGTGTATCAGCTAAATGTATTATTTTTCCAACCCCAAAGTTGTCTTTATTAGTTATGAATGTATATAGAATTATTATAGGATTCTCCTCCAACAAGTGGTATAGCACAAAGTCTCTGTCAGCATATAAATTCAGTATACAAGGCCATCCTTCAAGGGGACCTATTATGCTAGGTTCAAACTTATATTTACTAAAACATGTTGACATGCTTTAGTGTTAAAAAATTACATTATTTTCTCATACTGTCTGTACTGGAACACTTGCATTCACCCTCTGTCTGAAACACTCAGTTTTAGCGCTTGTCTCCTCAAGCCCCCTTTGTGTCAGTGTATCCTGGTCTTCCATCTGCACCGTCATTGTAGCTGGGGAATAACTGGAAAGGACTACAGCTGCACTTTCTACTGCAAAAAAAACCAACAAACAAACCCAAAAAACAAACAAACCCCAAAACACTAAAAGAAATTTTTAAAAAAAAGTGTATTAATCAAAATCTTCAGAACCAGACATGTTCCAACAGGAATATGATCTGAAAATGGGGAGAAATGATCAACATTGGCAACTAAGTTTAAATGTATTCCTGACGTTAGCATGTAGCTACATGTAGCGCTGTATGTAAACACTTGGGGTAGCGTGCCTGGAGCAGATGACCATATAAAGAAATATGTCAACTTGTAGAAAAAGCAGAAAAGTAGAAAAAAAACCAACCTTTCACACAGATTATTGAACGGTCTGAAGCCTGAGATTTTTTTCACATCAGGATTACTTTTACATCCGTTTCCTTCGTTATTTAAAGCTTTGGCCATAATTGACACGAACATCCAATACTGCAACATTATATAGAAAAGCTTAATAGGTCCCCTTTGATTACATTTACGCTCAAAATTAATTGCAGCAGGCTTAAAAAGCGATATCATACAAATAAGTTGGAAACATTAGTTTATTCAACTGTGTTTAGTTTCCTCACAGCAAATCCAAGAGCAGTTACCGAGTCAAAGGCCACAAAAGAAATCACGATATAATAAAAAAAAATTACCTGAACAATATGTGATATTCTAATAACAAAACTTCAGTCAACATGGCACTGCTGCCACACTGACTTTGTACCGGTGAGAAGCATTCATCAAACATGGTGAACAACAACGTAACAATGAGAGCACCTTAACTGCAAAAGCTGTAGTTTATTATCAAAGAATGGTACCATTGGTTGCATGCAAGTAATGCAAATGTATACAAATCAGCAATGCGCATGACAGCTAGGAATTAGGAAAAGAAACAATTTGACTCGTGATTTCTGGAAAACATCATATCATCTCAAGGCTTAATTGAAAGTAGTTTAAAGGAGAATACCAATGTCTTTTAATCATGTATTGTTTCTGTTACTCTCTAAAAATAAGTACTGGAAAGTACTGGGAAGTTATTCTCTCAGTATTATTATTTTTCAAGTCAATCAAGGCACAATTTGGTGTTTTGTAGGCATTGGTATTTACCATAAAACCACTTTGATACTACTTTGACCAAGATGTTGAAAAATATGACTGCTATGTAACTGCTACTTTACATTTCTCACATTAGGCATTTTACACTGACATCGGACTACGCAGTCCTTATTTGCTGGTCCTTTGCACAGCAATGGATTAATTATTATACATGCTAAACATTGGGACAAACAAGACAGACAACAAAAAGACAACTGAATTGAGACATTGGAGCCGCTGTTTACTCCATTGTGTCTATAATCAATGCCATCAAATGCAAGTTTGGAATGTTTAAAGTGTGTGTTGTTAATCAAAGCATATGAATTCATTTCTATTCATATTGCTTTTGGTCCTTTTTATATATGTTTTTTTAGAGTTTCCCCCCATTTTTGCCTTCATATATATTTGAGCAATGAGAATCTTTAGAGAATCTGTTATTTCTGATTGCATGTTTGGTGAAATTGTTGTCTTGCCATCCATTTTTGTCTCAAATTTGCACAGCTCGTGATTTATTTAAGATATATCTTTAATTGATGAAGATGCCATCTCAGTACTTCAGATTTGCATACTGATTATGTGCATGGACATGTGACCGCTATGACAGGAGGGATATTTTGCCCTTTAATTCCTGAAGGCTTTGGGCTGAGCTGTGTCATGGAAGTAATGAGGGAGGTCCTTATTCAAACATGATATCTGAAGCTTGGCGCAGGCAGTTGGTGTATTCAGGGGGCATGTCGGTGTGTGTGACGTTGTTGGCGTCCAGACGCAGGTGCTTCAGGTGAGAGAAGTGGAGGACATCAACGTACTTGCAGAGGCTTTCCAGGTTGAACTCTGCGGAGAATCAAAAATGGAGACAAAGTAAGTGAAGTGTTTGACCACTGGTAGAAGGATGCATGTGATACACATTTCTGTGGTTTCACGTTATTCTATGTACAAAACTTTCTAGCAATAATGCACAAAGAAGTGTAGTACTTCAATAGACTAGACTTCAAGCTAGCAAATATGGATGGAAACAAAGCATGATTTGAAAAATTTTAAAAAGTAAGCTTTGTAAATGCTTCTAAGAGAATAAAGAGTCCTGGTGACCACTCACTGTTGATCTCGTTGGCCTGGAGGTAGAGTTGCTCCAGCTGCTGGTTGATCTCGGGGATGGACTGCAGTTTGTTGAAAGACAGGTCCAGCTCCACCAGCGATGACACGTTGAACACTCCTGCAGGGAGTCCAGAGTCCACCAGTTTGTTGTGGGAGATCCTCAGGTACTGCAGTGCAGGCACCTTATTCAGGTATCCCGCTGAGACACTGTCGATGTCGTTGTAGTCAGCATAGAGGATCTCCAGTGAACTGGGGACTCCGGCTGGCAGCTTCTTCAGCTTGTTGTGGCTGACATCCAGGGACAGCAGCTTCTTCAGCCCTTTGAATGCACCGCTGATACCGTCTGAGCTCAGCTGATTGTGCTGAAGGCTGATGGAGGTCAAGTTCTCCTTGTCGTTCAAAAGCCCAGAGGGAAACTTGGACAACTGGTTGTGCATCATCTTCAGCTCTTCGAGAGACTTTGAGGGAGGGATGACTGGCTCTGTTAGGTTGTTGTTGCTAAAGAATAGCTTCTCAAGAGCTGTGAGTTTGTCGATTGTACCCTTTGCTATCTTACCACTGGTGATCTGATTGTTGTCAAGGACCAGCCAACGAAGTCCATCGGTAACATTATCAAACACTCCGGCCTTGATCTCTTCTATCTGGTTGTTTTGGAGGTACAGGTACTTGATTCCCGTTGGGACAAAGGGAACAGACTTGAGCTTGCGGTTGTCGCAGTACATGGCGGTGGGGAACAGGACTGGGCAATCGCACTCTTGATTACAGTTTGGCCCTGAGGGTCCTAGCATGGATACGGGCTGGTAGTCGTAGTCATAATATTGGCACAGGGCCATACTGACCAATACGGCCAGCAAGGGTAGACGAAGAGGGAACATGACTTCTGGAGATCCAACAGACAAGAAAGGAGAGGAGGCAAAAAATAAGTTTAGAGGGGTCAAGAGCAACAAAAATGTAATTTAATTCTAAAATAAAGAAAACTGAAGGGAAAAATAACTATAAAACAACTTTTTTGAGCTATTATGCTCAAAAGATGTCAATCTTACTCACTATTGCCGCTCTCATACATGCACCATATCACCACACCCACTCCCCAGAGTATTATATAATCGGTCAAGAGTTCACGTCAACCGAATGGAGACCCATGAGTCCTAGATTCCTTGATTCAACTCTTGATTCTAAATCTGTGTCAAGCCACATCAATACAGCTGTTGCTTCAAACAAACTCCCACTTAATCTATCAGCTTCATTCCTACATAAACCAGCAATGGGAGCCATAATGCAACACAGATGTTCCAAGAGTACACAATAGTTTATGTATACATACCGGTACGTCAGTGTTACACCAATTTTTAACATGTGTTTGAAACCCTAAAAAAGTGTTATTTCGTCTTTTGTTAAAATGATTAAGCAAGCACATTGACCAAATAACTAAAACCAGTCAGTTTAGGATCATGACTGTACAACATCAACCCTGCAGACAATGCAAAACCACAATAATTAATTCCAGACACATGAAAAATGCAGACAGAAGCTGGATCCAAATGCAACACTATTATTTCCATAGTCCTAAATCCCCGAAATCTACGAAACAGTCTCAAAAAGGCACTGCAGATCTGCATAAACATGTAAGATTTAGGCTAATACAAGGATTTCCTTAGAACATCAAAGTTCTATCACTATTTTTTGTTCTTTGTCCTGGTATTCTTGTCTTCTCTCTGCAGCACTAGCCACTGCCCAAAAGCCTTGCAGTGACAGCTGATAATCCCATCCGGAAAACAGAAATTAAAGAGGAATAATCAAACAGGAAATCACAAATCCATGCCTCCACATGCAAGGCTTACCTGTGGTTCTCTCTCCTCGTGTGCGTGGGGTAGAGGGCCAGTAGGTAAGAACAGTGTGGTGTTCAAAAACTGGAGGTCTCTGGAGAAAAACACAGAGGAGAAAGAAGGAGAGAGGGGGAGGAGAGAGAGAGAGAGAGAGGGGGTAGAAGGAGAGACAAAGAGGGAGGAGGGGAGGCTTCTTTAGCAAACTGGATGGAGTCAGGTCGTCATATAAATTCAAGGTGTCATTCGTTTGAATGTCTAGAGGAGCATCATCCAAAAACTGTGGTAAACTAACCAACAGCAGGTGCAAATACACCTCAAAAAAAGCTAAAAAATGTAGGATGTTTTTAATATTACCTCCACCTTTTCCAACGTTAATCAGCTTTACAGAGTTTTGGTAATTATCTTGCAAACAAAACAAAACCCAAATGTGTGCAAGCAGAAACTCAAAGTTGGGGAGTCTGTTTGTGGAAAAGAGTAGGAGACGCTATGGGTGGAAAAATGTGAAAACGATCTCTGGCAGCCATTTAACCCAGACGCCGCTTGTGAAGAGGAATAAATTCAGCCGTACCTCTCAAGCTGTGAATAAGGCTTTGGAAAATCTGACAAAAAGGTTATGAGACGGCCAGAGAGGACTTGCATAACACTTGACGCAAACATTTCTTCTCCTGCCTTTGTTTTTGACCAATGGCATGGTTCTGTAAGGGGTGAGGGTAGGTAAAGTAGGATCAAATTCATCCCATATGTCTTTGCTATAAATTATTTTCATTCCTTTAGCTCAACATTTTTCTTCTCCACCAGCCCTCCAATCTGTATTGCTATACATACGACCACAGTAGATCACCTGATAGGTGCAATTGAGGTTGGGGGGTGGAGGAGATAAATGGCCAAATGTTTCTCCCATTTGTTGGTGGACGTCCATCACAACATGCCGGGAATTGACGCCTGGATTTAATTGGTCGCAGTGCGGTCTGTTACTCTACTCACAATCCATCTTGGACGCATTGCTCGTGTGTGGAAAACTTTCATACTTCAAATTCTAGCTCAACATATCTGATTTCCCAAGATATTTCTCCCCCACCAGTAAATCAGTTTAACAAAATTTTATAAATCCTTTTGTCTTCGGTTGCATCTGGAGCCCTGTTTGACCCAATAAATCATCTTTTTTATTGACTCGTGCAGTCATAAGAAATTACACCCTCATTCTCATTGATGTTGAAAACACCATTTTGAGATGTTTATTTAGAAGAAATAAAGTTTTTGATAGTATTGGCTTTGAAAAACATGTTAGTACTACTTTTTTACTAGTACTAATACACTAATACTAGTGTATACTAGTACTAATTTACTAGTACATACTAGTTCTACAATTGGGTCTACAAGTTTGAAATCTTAGTAAAAGTGGAGCAGTGGTTCATAATCTAATACAGCACTGCAAGGAACTATGTGAGTCATCTCGTTTTCATCGCCTCCCACACTTACTTTAACTTGAATACGCAGATAAAGTTCAGCAAAAGGAAAGAAGAATGAGGCATGAAGGGAAGGGTTAGGCTTGTGTTGGTTGGCCCAATGGATGCTTTTGCAGACTGTTCATGCATCAATGAGTAACGTTGCACAAACTGTGAGGTTGAGAAAGAATGCAAAGTTACTTTAAGTAGACGCCGTGCTTTTCAAACATGGGAAAAGTGAATGGAAACTGTATGAAGACCAAAACAAACAGTTTGTCATTTAAGTACACAAAGCATTTCAAAACTTGCACAATGAGAAAGCAAGAAGTAATTTGCAACAGTTAGTCATCTAAGCAAACTTAATGCATCTCAGATTTTTGCTGTTTGGTGAAAAATGACCTATAAGCATTTCCTCTCTCTGTAGCCAATTTTGACCCATTCAGCGAACGTTACATTTCAGTTTTTTCTTTCTTTTAATCTATGTGAATTTCTCCTCATCTGACTCATTTGCCTCTTTGTTTCTGAAGAAAAAATCCCTCTTTTTATTCTCTCTTGTGTGTCTCCATTGACATTTAGTGATAGATGACTTTAGAGTCACAGTAAATGCCTCAAACGCCATGTGAGCAAGTCATTAGTGTTGTTGGGTCAACAGTTCAAACCCCCTTAAGGGCAATTAACACATGTATGCACAATCAGCTGCGAACCAGTGAGTGTGTTGTATTATCATATTCTTGAATTGTTTTCTGGTTTCATTTGAACAAATTAAACCAAACCTAACAACAAACCTACACGCAGCCAGAGTCCTTAAAGTCTCTTAAGGTATAGTTTGGATTTTTTGAAGTGGGGTTGTATGAAGTGTTCATCCACAGTCAGTGTATTACATACTACTTTTTACAACTTTAGCATTTTCTGATTTAAACAAGGGATATGTTGATATTATTTGGGTTTTAACAGCAATACTTGGGCAAATATACAGTGCATTTGGAATATACATCTCAATTAGGGTTTTTACTGCAGTGTGTGGTACAAGGCCTCTGCTTCTTTATGGCCAGCTCTGTCTATTTTACGCAAACCAACTTGCCAACAGTGTGCAAGGCTGTGGGGTAGAATGCATGCACAAAATAAAAGCCATTTTGAAAGCTAAGGAAAGAAGCAAAAGGACTCCAGTCATTCCATTTTTCTGATTTTTACATGATAAATGGCAAGTTAGGATATGTTAATCAAAGTATGCACACCTGCATGTAAATGGGAGTATGAGTGGAATGTCCTTTTTCATTAGCCATGTAAACAGCTTAGTGGGATAATTTTCTTTTTTGGAATAAGGGCAAAAAGTGGACTGTTTTGTCTACTTTGTACGACTACTTTGTAAATGCATTCAGTGAGCCAGCATGCAGAATACAAAGATCCTGAAATCAAAGAAGCTAAGTGGATTTTCAGCATTAATATGATTAATTACACCAAAAGTGACATGTAAAAATGTCTCCTGTAAAAAAAAAGGCCGATAAAACCATAAGCTGGAAACTGGAAGTTAGGCTTTCCTGTAGTTCTGGACCCAAAACCAATGCTGTGTTTGTATGTCAAGAACAAATAATGGATTACTAAGTTTTAAGCAAATATTTGGGTCATTTGCTCTTGAGTTGCTCCCTGACATCTTCCCAAGCTCTTAAAAGAAATCAAACAGGTTTGCGTAGGTTTCAAGGAGTTTAAACAACCAATAGGTGCGCAGTGAACTGTGGGATGCAGAGGGCTGCAAAGGATGCATTGTTGTTTAATTTATTTCCTCTAAATTCAGGAAAAATAAGGCTGCTCTTTCAAAGATTCAACTCCTGACACACACCTACAACGTGCTGCCTACCCAGTGCAGAACAGAAGGCCAAGTGAAGTGTGCTGGTCTTTTACATTGTGGGTAACGAGCTGCACCTGGTGTCACAGGCCCACAAAACCCAGGTGCATCTTTAACGTTCCTAATGATTCTCTCTCTCTTTTCTCCCCATGCACTACAACATGTTTAGCCCATTTCACACTATAAGCATCACCTTTTACATTAAATATTTATTTCCACAAAACCATTGATTTGAGCCAGAAATCAGTACAGAAGTACAGAAATCACTACTTCATGTGCACACATGATCAAAAACTAACCCTTGATACTTGGTACAGCAAAGAATAGACAAACCCCCTCTCACTGAATAAAGACACAGAAGACACAGTTCGTATTTGTGCCCTTCATCGGGAAATTGCTCAAAATATTTATTTCTTTGAGGCTGGTGTTACTGGCAGTGTTTTTGTGTGAGCCCAGACTTAAGTTGTTCCAGACTGTTCGCAGAGTGGAAGCTGGAAAACAGACATTTTGTCATTTTGCTTAGTCACTGTGCTTCTTCTCCTCCACTGTATTGATGTCTGCTTTATGCTCTCATATCCTTTCCATTAGGCCAGATGGCAGACATTGGCTTCCAGTGCTGTTTTCCTAATACTTTTGTATGTACTCAACTGTAACTTGTTTAATTTCCCTGCAGTAATGCCAAGTAATGAATTGTGTTAGAACATAAATTCATGCAACAACATAACATTGATACAACTGCCACCCATGAAAAATTTGAGAGGCTGAACCAGATTTTTGTTTAAAAATAATTTGTATTTTGTCTTTTAAAAGTCAAAGAAGTAAAGTAATATTCACTAAAATCAGTTAATCATCATTGCCTCATTTGCACTTTCTTTAAACTTTAACATGTTTATTGTTAAGTTGCAATTGTAAGTAAAATAAAGGCCTTGCTATGTTACTGACATCATTTTAAGATACGTTAAATAATATTTTCCATATAGAATTAATTTACTTCCAGTAACAGCAAAAAGAGACTGAGAATCCACATCTCAATCTGCAGCATTGTGCAGCTTTTGACTGCTTTCAGTCATAATTTTCTGGTCTAAAATTATAAAAAAAAAACATTTTTTCCATGTATTGTCTTGTTTTTGTAAATGCTTATCTGTAGAGTTGTTTCTGTAGTTCTTTTAAAAAAAAGGTAAACTGTAGCAAAACCCTCAGATAACAAAGAAAAGAGAGTTCTTTCCACTCATGTACACACAGTCCACATTGTGCCCTTCATCTGTAACTTGCCCAGAGTGTTTGTTTCTCTGAGGGTTGGTGGCCTTTAACTGTGTTCCTGGCAGTGTTTTTGTGAACCAGAGTGAAGCTGTTCCAAACTGATCTTATTGGAAGCTGGAAAACACACTCTGACATCTCGCTTAGTCATCCCGTTTGACTAAGTTTTTCTCACTGTTTTTCGCAAAATTTATTCATCCCGTTATAGTAATTTTGAAGAGTTCCTTGTAATAACGCCAAGTATGGATGACACCCTTGAACAAAAACATAAGAGGCTTGAAACATGAGTGGGTCTAAAACTTCACAAACCCCAAACCTCTGATTATTGCTCTCCTTTCTGCACAAATATTGAGTTGTGTGAACAGTAATACAGTTTTGTTATTCTCCAATAAATATTTGCAAACCTATCATCTTATCTGATCAATCTTAAGTCATAAGGAATACAGCTCTATGTCAGCATGCACCTTCATCTTTTCTGTTAGGAGGGATTCTTTAACACTTTGAAAACAGAGCTAATTGGCTTGATGTCTTTCAAAATCATGTGCAGAAGGCAAGCAGCAACGAGAGATGAAAAAAGCTAAAAATTAGTAAGAAATTAATAAAAAGTTTTAAAAAATCTTAAAATAAAACAAAAATAAAAGAAGGAATAGAGCTTAACAAAAGAGCAGAAAAAATGCTTGAAAAATTAATATTTGAAAACGTTATTTTAATTTTGTAATTATGACAATTATAAATATAGTTTTTTCTCCAGGTTTTCTTTTAACTTGACATTTTCCCCTAACCTTTTAAGAATAATTTTATACATCTACTAATTTCTTACAATTTATGGAGCATTTCTTACCAAGTTGCTCATTGCCATTGCCTCCATGTTTGTCGTAAAAAACTGCACCAATTTGTTCAGGGTTCAAAGGTTTAAATACTTGTGAAAGACATCTGAAAGCAGCACAAGAAAAACAATGTTGCTCCAGGTTTCAAAGGGTTAAATAATGTTACTCTACAATTTTAACTTGGCCTGATCTTTTTGTGTAAAAAAACGTCCGCCTCTTTGCATGATTGATTTGCAGATCTCACAAATCAGCACTGGATTTATATATAGATAAAACATAACAGATAAAAACTGAGATGTTAATTAAAAAAATCTGGCACGTGTTAAAGTGCACTGCAAAATACCTTCTCTGAATTTGTCTTCCTTGTCAACACCTCACACAGACACATTCACAGATTCATGCACACAAGCACATGAGTAAACAAAAAACTTTACAACTAAGATACACACACACACATTCAGACAGAGGTACACAGATGGAGATCCAAGCAAGCATATTAGCAAACAGGGATATTCTTGGACTTCTTGGCACAGACACACAGAGGCTAATAAAATCTCAGACAGCGCCCAGACACCACCTTCTGTTCCTACCATGTGTCCTCGTGGTATAAGCGCTGCGCTTAAAACCAGAGACACTCATCCCGAGGCAGGCCAAGTGATTCTCTCACCTTAGTCTCTCATGGACTCACATGTGCTGCAGGAGTAAAATCGAAAATCTGCTTTACACAACACACCTCTGTATTTTTGTGTTTAAATTACCTGTATCACACAAATCCCATTCTCTTACAGCCCCAAAATTAAGGGATATAGCTATTGTTTTCATTTAAAATCTCATGCACTGTAATAATAGGGTTTAAGACATTGATGTGGTGTTGATAGCAAGATTTGATTGAGGAATTTAGTATCATATTGCAGGTCAGACAGGTATAAACCCAGCCTACAATTGATTAATGTAGCTTGCAGATTGAAACAACCCTCTGTATAAATCTGTGACACATCTGCTCTCTGGCAGGATCTTGCTTCTCTTTGCTTTCCACACGGTGAAGCAGCTCAGCTTACTTTGGTTGCATAAGCGCCACAAGACAGGCACTTCACCTACACACACTCACATGTGCATGTGAAAACACTAAGCAATGAGTGTGCGGTATGCGCAAATATGCTCTGAATTAAGTCAATGGAAACATATTTGAACACAACTGAGTTTCTCCAAAGCACTTCTTCTCAAGCTTTTTACAAATGAACTGAAACCTCGCAGATAACTCAGTCCACAGCACATATAAATACTGGCAACGGGCCTAAAGCAATAAGTCTAAGTTCTTATGGTCGAGAAGATAGACGTCTGTTGAGAAGATCAAGTTGCACTGCATGTGTGTGTTTTACTGGAGGAGAGACAAAGACGAGAAAATGCTGTGCTAATATCCACCACATGGGGGCAACAGATTGATTCACGTTGCTATTTAAAACTGACTCTGAGGTGCTGGGATGAGAGCCAGCACTCAAACACTGATGCTTTTCAGTCTGTCCTTGTCTGAAAAAAAAAAAAAAGTCGTATCAGTGGGGCCAATCATAGCATACCATTTTCATAGCTTCTTATTTTGGGGGAAGGCTGTTTGCATTATTTGTAATTTAATGCCCCACAGTTTGCATTTTAAGTAAGGGAGGTGGTTTGTATGGAGGCCCAAAAATGACAATATTAACTGTTTATTTTTCAGTAAAGTTGTGAAAGGGAAAACTGTATTATTATAACTAATTATTATTATTAAATTGTATATGTACTAACACACATTTGATCATATATTTACTTCTACTCACACTATTTAATTTAATTTAATTTAATTTGATTGTTTAATCGTTTAATCAGTAAAGTTGATAACATAAATGAAAAACATACAGCTACAGTGTATTATGTTAAGTAATTATTATTATTAAATTTTATTATTGCTATGTTACTACGGAGGCCAAAAAGTTTTCAATAAAAAAAAATCAATAAAGTTTATAAAACAAATTTTCATTTTAGTCATTGCTTATAAGATAATAAGAATTGTTTTACTTGTTGTTTTTTAATAGCTTCTTTTTTGAGGTATGGCTGTTTGCCATACAGCTAGCATTTTGAGTGAGGGAAGACATTTTCTGTGGAGGCCTAAAGGTGACAACTTTCCACAGTTTGTTTTATTATTTTTGTTGGTAAAATAAATCAAATTATATTATTACTATTATTATTATTATACTTTATTTCACCTCAAAGTATTCTATTTAAGTATGCATTTTTCTCTGAAACTCTCTCAAACTTATCTCAAACTTTATATTTTTGTTGTTCCTTGTATGATAATGAGAATTGATTAGTCTGGGTGTGTGCCGCAGATTAGCTGGGAATGATAAAACAGGAAAAAGGAAAAAAAATGTGTTGAAAATAAACAGTTTTTGGCAAGAATGTACTGACACTTTTTCTACCAACTGCTGAATTAAAAAAATGTTGTTTTTTTCAGGTTAAATTGAAAATAAATGTTATTGTCACTTTTGGGACTCCACAAAAGTGATGCACTACAATGAAAAATTGGTTACTTAATAATCGCAAACTGAGCATTGATCATTTGACACCATACAACCTGAGTGGCGGCAGTCTCAACCACCACATCTCAAGGGAGTTCCATTTCTTTTCTTTAACCTAAATATTCCCATTGCAGTCTCTTAAATGACTGAAGGATTATAAATCACTGGTGACTCAGAGGCCAGAAATGGCCCATGTGCAAATATTTTTATTTTATACCTCAGACCACAAAACCCATCAACATGAGTTAGAGGCTGCAGAGGCAGTTTAGCAAATTATTCCACCAAAAGTTTGATTTTTAAACTTTCTCTAGACCTTCCACCCAGCTGTTTTCACCTCCCAGGAGACCTGGAGTTGTTGATAAGATTGCTCAGTGATCCACATTGTCTCCCCACAGCAAGTAAGTCTATTAGCCTCTCAAACCTGTGTACATATTCTGTCAGTTTGATTTCCTCAGGGAGCTCCAGTTTCCCCCCCACAAACCATGGACACGGTGGACCGGAGACTCTAAATTGAATGCGTTGTCTGTCTATTTGTATATATAGATGCATATATGTCCTGTAAATGTATACAGTACATTCTGTGATGTACCCTGACTCTTGGCCAGTGCATGCTGGGAATGACTCCACCCCCCTGAGCCCTGTACAGGATTAGGGAATACAGAAAAGAAATAAGGAGGCTGCACTTGGAAAAAGTAATGTATTTTGTCACCTACTGGCAATATTATTTATTCTTTTATATAAAAAATAGCTCTCAAGGCTCAATGGGACTAAATTAACTGTTAAAAGGCTTTATTTTTCAGTGTATTTTGCAAATCTTTGGTCTATAATAGGAAACAGTCATTGATCTAATTTACAATACTGTTTTAATCAAAGCCAAAAAAGTAGCTATGACACACCTATTCCTACAAGACTGATTGCTTAATGTCTGGGGTGAATGAACTTGATGAATTGGTCCCATGTTACATATGTAGAAGAAGAATCAACCTATGACAGGAGTCTCAATAGTGCGCTTTAACATCTGTAATGTGACTTATTGTTGCCAGATGATGAAAAACCATCACTTTGTTAAAAAATGAAAAAAGAAATAAAAATAATAATAAAAAACAAAACACACACACACACACACACACATTAAGTGTCATACAGAGGCCCTAAAGTCCTGAAAGGTGATTTAAAAAAATTATTGTGTCATAGATTATAAAAATAATGGATTTAGCTATCATGCACTCCTGTTTTAAAACCTCAAGTTCTGCATTTTAACCATTACCATCTGACAGCCTGTCACTCAGAGTGGCCCATCCTTAAATATGTGTAACTTTAAGAATTAATAAAATGTAAATGGGTGAGTTATATATATATAATTCACCCCCTACAGTTATCATGATTGTTGAAATTAGCTATACAGACAAAATGTTGTACCGAGCTGTAAACATGTTTATTTCTTCTGTGAAGTTGGGCATTTTAACAGGGAGGTCTATACAGAGCCAGCCTCAAGTGGCCATTGCAGGAACTGCAGTTTTTTGCACTTTTGCATTGGTTTCATTTTTCATCCTTGGAGGTTACCGCTTTAACCAGACCCATATTTATCCTTTGACAGAAGTCTTGAAAGTGTGGTGTAACATCTGTGATGGGACTTATTGTTACCAGATGACAAGAAACCACTGCTTGTCATCTGTGAAAATGATTGATAACTTTTGAATGTGCTCATGAGGCAGAAATAATACATGGAGGCCATAAAGTCCCGAGAAGAGATTTTTAAAAATTTTTATGCACAGTTAATTATCTTGTGGGAACAAGTAAACTATTATTTTCCTAGTATTATTTTAGAACAAATTTTATTTCATTAAAAAAAAATCTCCTTTAGGGGCTCTGCAGAATGTGTAAAGCCAGCCCCAGCTGGGCAGACACCTTATGAAATATCTATTAAAATGTGGCAATCTACTGTATGGATATTGTTTGGGTGCATTTAACAAGTCCTTGCCTTAACATATTAACATATTACATAAATATAGCTTGTTTTTTTTTTCAAACTTCTGAATATCTTTGTCTTTATTTTGTTCTCAAAATAACTGCACACAAGATTTTAAAAAATAGGTTCTTATACTTGAGACAATCTGTTGAACGTGTAGAGCCAGTATTCTTTTGAAGTGTATTTTTATTTTATTTTAAAGTGCAGTCATCAGCTGGGAAAACACCTTAAATATCTAAATATCTTTGAAATATGGCAGCAAATCTACTGTATGGATGTTATGTTGGTGCATTAAAGACATTAATATACACAACTATCCAACAAAAATGGCAAGTTTTCTAAACATCTAAATATCTTTGTCAAACTTATTAGATAAGTCTATGTTAAGGTTTTCTTTCCTTAATATGTGACTGATGCTTTTCACCTAATATATGTAGAGCGATGGTGCCTCACCTGTTTTTACCTGTGCTCCTCTTGACCTTGTTCACCAGGAAGCCACTGCCTTCTTTACATTTATGCTGTAGCTACTGCAGCGCCATCCAGTGACCAGGAGCCCCAAATCCCCATCCACATTATTGATCATAAATCAACTTCTGTTCATTACATCCATCAAAAACAGCTACTTTTTCCATTAGTATTTTTATTTTGTTCAGGACACCTTAGCTGGAGCCCCTGCTCCGGGAAAAAAAAAGAGGAACACCTTTTGTTGCTGATATATTAAGTCTGAGCTATGGTAAGTGCTTGTGCCTTTAAGCAAATGAGAGATTTTTTTTTTATACAGCATTTATATACAGCGTCTATACATACAACATTCACACCAACATGGTTGCAGTGGGCATGCCGGTCCACATACACCGTCCAATTTTTCTTGACTCTTAAAAAAAAAACAAAAAAAGAAAGAAAGGGCAGGGAAACATGGAGAAAAATACATACACGCATTAACAAGAGATTCCAGAAAGCACCAGGTTCAAGTTGAAAGGAAAAAAAAGAGCATGCATATAAATCTTTGGGAATGGCTTCTGTTTAAAACATATATGGTTTATTCTACATTTTTAATAAGCTATTTTCACCTTGTTTTTTTTTGTTTTTTTCAATGGAACAACATACACTAGGAGAGGAAATGTGATGAAGTGAAAGTGAAAATACCCAGAACTAAATCAACACTGAAGTAAGCACAAGAAATCACAATGTGAGAGAAGTCACGGTTGCTTTTTATCTCTACTTGAATTGAATACAATACAAATAGAAACTCGGAGTTGTTTCAAGGAGTGCAGCGTGGTAATGTTACACTCTGAATCCTAGTACACAGGTAATATCTAGTACATTCTAGTTATACCAGTTGTTAAAGGTAAAACACAAGTTAACCCCTTGCTGCCTGCTCTACAGGCCAGCGTTTTTATAATTCATACAATGGCTAAAGGTTGGGGATGCTTTTCAAATAGTGAGATTTTCCGCTGTTTGAGGTGTCGCATCTTTTTGTTTAGGAATCACCTCTAAATTCCAATTTGTCCACTGAATGAAAATGCATATTTGCAATGTTAATGCTTTGTGTGTATGAAATGATGTGCTGTGTGCTGGTGTTTGCTGTAAGCTACTACTGTTGCACCAACTTTGAAGCTAAATAATGAAAAAATTATACGCTGAGGTCCATGTCTGCTATTTTGAAAATGAGCGCGTGGATTAATTACACCATTATTCGTGGGGAAGGGGAGGCAGTGTTGGTGGGGGGGTCAGTGTTGTAGGGCAAACACGCACACTTAGAAAACTTTCACACACTCATTTACAAACACACACTTCCTGGCAGAGGCGCGTGGGACGCTCTACTTCTTCCTGTAGTTGCCGAGCTGGATGGCGGAGCGGTCGAAGACGCAGCGGAAGGTGATGGGCTGGACTTCCCAGTAAGGCACAGGGTTGCTGAACAGGCTGATGCCAGAGTACATGGCCTTCTTGTGGTTGAGGCCAGGAGGACAGAAGTCCCCTGTTCCCACAGCAGCAATCTTGTTGGCATGGAGGTAGACCACCTAGAGAAGGGATTTAAATAATGACAACCTTTGGTCACTGAGTGGGATGTACATGGCAATAATTTAGAATTTCAAAATAAAGCAGATAAAGAAGATAATCATAGGTCACCAAATGAATAATAACAGCTCTAGAAAGTCGAACTGTTTTTTTCTTCTTCAGGATGTTTAGCTAAAAACAGCAGGGACTTCCTTTAGGATCATAACTAAAAACAGTACGGAAGAGGACTTCCTATACTTAAAAATGACTACAAGTGTATGCTGGTTGGTATTTAGGGACAAGTATGACTCTAGAGGCATATAAAAAATAGAAACACATATTGCTATGAACATATGGCAAAAAACAACCATGCAACTAAGCAATGCAGCACTCCTAGAAACAAGAACAAAAGGAGGGAAGCTCCACAAACTCGCTGCGACAGACAATAATGCTAATTACAGATTCAAAAGCCACTAAATGACACTAAACTATACAAGTCTTAACAAACTTCATGTACCATCATGTACAATGGAACATGAAAGGACAGAAGACACAGAGCAAAATTATGTAAAATTTGTGAAAAAAGCATCAAATTAAATCCCTGTGGTATGTGGTTTCTATGATGAATCCCTTTATAGCATACTGAATTCTCTTAGAGGTGGCTTGACTCTTTACAGTTTTAATTGTGATGTTACAGTTTATTTCTAAAGTTTTGTTTTCTTTTGTATTCATCAAAAACATCCCAAACTCTGTTGTTATTTTCAAATATTCTCTCTGTCTTTTGGTATATCTCATTACTATTACTGCAGTGACTCAGTCTTGTGGAAGAAATATCAGTTTAGCACAAACTGCACATAAGCCTGTTGGGAGTTTTTTCTTAAATTTGTTCCTAGTTAAGGTACTATGAAAAGTCTAGGTCAGACTCATGATGGCTTCTTAAACCGCAGAACTGTTGGTAACTATGTTCTAATAATAATGACGAATCCCATTATCCTCGTAAGATAAGCATTTGAGCATTTTGAGATGAAGTTGAGCGTGTGTTTGACGGAGTGACAGAAATGAGGAGAGAAAGTGGAAGGTGGACTATTTCACACAATGTTTACTTGGCATAATCATTCATGAATTAGTAGATTTCATGGTTCCCATTTACATAAGTGATGTAAGTTTAAGTTTTAGTGCAGTGTTTAAAGGAGCATAATGCTTTTGTAAGATTAATAAAGTAATTACAAAAAAATGTGTAAAAAACAAATAATTATTTTGAACAAACATCTCATTGAAAAATGTATGTAAGTGTGTTCTTTAGTGTGCATGGATTCATGCATCACCTATAAATCCCAAATTAAAAAACATTGTGAATGTAAGAATCTTTGGGATGAATTTGGTTTAAGGTGAAATTTCTTGTTAAAAACGGTTGGTGAATGAGGCCCATTGCTATTAAAATGTGGTTGGAGTAAAAAGATGGCTGACAGGTGTACAGCGCTGCGGTTCTCTTGGAGTGTACATACAATCCCAACCAACGACAACAAATTACCCCTAAAAGGTTTCATGGGGACTTAGAGGCCTCATGAAACAACGAATAGACTCAGGCTAGACGAAAGTTAAAGGGTCTTGAATCAGGTCTGTTTACACTCCCACTGCTGCAAAAATCTGTACCATTATAGTTTGACAGGCTACCAACACTCTACTCCATAAACAAACTAAATGAATCCAGGTGACTTTTGTTATGGAAGCCCCAGTTGACTTGTAATCGGGCAGCGTGAACCTAAACAAACTACATGCAAAAAATGCGACAAAGTAAACTTTTCCAGTATGGTTTGGATTAAAGAAAATGAGCTATTTGTGATGACACTATAAGAAAATGAGACACACAACATATAACGCTCAAGCAGAGTTAATTTGCTGGAACTAAATGGTTGCAATAATTCCTGTGATCATGTTGGGGATTAAAACTTGTATAAATAACAACGAGATATAAGAGTACTGTAATTATAATGTAATGAAACCAGTATGTACCTGGATGTACTTGTGGTCGGGCAGGCCAGCAGGAACACTGGTCAGAGCGTTGTTGTCGAGGTGAAGCTCTCGCAGGTGGGGGACGTTAGCCAGAGTGCCATTTTCCACAGAGCTGATCTCATTGTAGCTCAGACCCAGCCTGCAGGAAAAATCAGCAAGCGTGAGACATGGAAATATGCAAATTTAGAGAAGAACAAGGATCACAAAGGAACAAATTGCATGAGTGGAAGAATGCAAATGCAAATAATCAATAATGTAGCACTAAAAAATGATTTCAGGAAATGAGGATACAGGAAAGAATCCACACCTGAAGTTAAGGCCATTACTTTCCCAGTATTTCTTAATTAGGAGTGGGTGGAAAATAAAAACCATCCTTTGCTCACATCCTCTCCAACATACTCCACTCATGATGTATCAAAGCCCTCTTTGTTCTGGTTTGGTATGCCATCTTTGGCACAATCGGAGCACTAATCTTAAAAACACAGTGTGTCAACATTTTATAAGCAAACCAGTTATTTTGATTATCTAAAAACTACTGTTTAGGTCTTAGTATTTTAAAATCAGCCAATCCCTTCAAGGGTAATACCAGAGTCAAGCTAATACAAGTCAGACCAGAATGAAAACATGAGACAGCATGAAAAACTAAACAGGATAAGAAGGGCAACCTATGTTTCCAAATGAAAGATACTGTCATTTTTGAAAGATAAAATAAGGCAGTCTTTCTATCACAAATGATAACCAGAATTTATTAGCAATGAATTTGCTAAATACACTCAGGGATTTTCCCACAACAAACTTAGTCTAATATGACCAGTAGCTTCTGGTGGTTAATGCCAACGTTAGCAAACTTATACTGATAGAGCTGACATTTTTAAAGTTGAAATATCACAGACATCCTCTTTTAAAGCTGAAAAATCACACCCTGCGAAATTCAGTACACTCAGGACTCTTCTCGCTAAAACCTTTCTTAGGCTGGTACAAGTAGCTTATGGCAGCTAATGTTAGTAAAGTTTAGATGAATGCAACTGTTTTACTGATGTAAACAATCATGTATTCAGTCACATTGATGAACATTTCAATGGTCTTATACCCTAAATAAAACAAGAAATTAATGCAGTATAAGTTGTGCATGAATGTATAAAGAGAACTGGATGCAGCTTGGGAGGTGGTGCTCATTTTTATAAAAATTGCTCAGTGTGCATGAAGCCAAAAAAAATTAAAGTGCTGCAAATGAAGTTACCCGGATGATCAGCACTGCTTCCAATTTAGCTTTGTACGTATTAAGACAACTGGATACAGCATTGAATGTGGTGACCCGTTCATTTATATGAGAGCTGCTCTGTGGCAAATGAGTCAAAATGGTTCAGTTGTTGCATGTAAAATTAACTGGATGGTCTGGGGATGGCTGGCACTATTTCAACACTGTGCGGTCCATAGAGCAAGTGCACTAGAGATTTGTAGTGGCCAAATGGCTAACTTGTTTACAGTTCTGCTAACGTGAATGGGAATGAAAACATTTAATCGTGCAGCTCTCCTAGGCTTTCGAAGTGGTATCAGGCTGAATGGATCAAATCCTGATAATGAAATGAGCCATTTTATGGAGGTTGTGATGCTCAAAAAAGCATATCCACTGATTTACAGACATCTTTTTCCCAATGTAAGTCAATGGGAAAAAGTCCTTTTGGCCAAAAGGGGAAAACATGACAGTGTAATTACACACTTTGGCCACAAACAAAAAATTGACCTCAGAGCCCAGAGTACTTCCTATGGGGCTGAGTGTACTTCACCAGGAGACATGACTCAAGAGAATCGTATTTAATTAAGGGAAACTCAATGACACTGCTGAATTACCATTTGTGGCCACAGTGGCTGCTGTTCAACGATAGTTACATAATCTGTTTATAAAGCTCAGTTAAAAAAGAAGTGGTAAGGTTAATATGGGTTAATGTAAAAGGAGAATCATAATTTGTATTACTTGGCCAGGTTCTTCAGGCCCTGGAGGCTGGCAGCCGTCACCTTGGTGATCTTGTTTCCATCCAGGTGGAGCTCAGACAGAGAGCTGGGCAGACCTGACAACCCACGAGACAAGGATTACCACCACGCACAAGGAGATCACTTCAGTAACATTTAGCTTTGTAGCTTATGACACTTTAAGCCACTTTTATGTATAAATGCAGATTTTATTCAATTATCAAGGAGTGGCTGTTTCCAAATCTATCAAATCCAAAGGATTATTCCATGTATCACTTTACTAAATACACCAGACATGTTCCCACCCTGAAATGGACTAGTTTGAATTACACGCTGTGCAGTTTGTGTTTCCTCACACTGAGCCCATTGTTTAGCTGTTAAATCCAAGCGTGCATTCTTTTGATAGGAGAAGGTTGTTTTTGGCTGAACGTGACTGAATAAAACTTGGATTAAGCCAAATTATTAGTGGAAATACATATCAGAGTTTTACCTTTGGGGATGTCTGTGATGTTGGTGTCTGCAATGCGAATGTAAGAGACCCTTTTCAGGTCAGCAAAAGCGCTGGCCTCGATTCCTGCGCTCTTCAGAGGGTTGGACCCGAGCTCTGAAAAAAATGAGTGAATTGTGAGCACAGACGAGGAAGAGAGAGAGAACAGCAGTAACAGATCACGTCTATGAAGTTAATTTCCCTCCTGGTGTGTTACGGGAACAGAGAGCTGAGTCATGGGTAAACAAAGTCTTGGGCAAGAGAATAGCTTGTGTTTGCAACGCAGTATTTCTCCACGCCAGATTCCCTGATTTTTCAGGGATCATCATTCTCATATTATTACATTTTAAGTTATTAAATCCAATCTTTGAGCTTCAGTTGAGCAAGGACAATATGACGCTTTTAATTTGTGAAGTGGGAAGTTTAACAAGTTAGTGATGAGATGTCAAAAGGACATGTGGAGCAAAAAGATAGGACAAAAAGGATGAAGGACAAATAATCTGTGATTCTTTTGTGAAAAAGATATGCTTGTAATCATTCATTATTAAAATGCTCGTCTCATCACTTCCCAACAATGATGTGAACATCTTTTTTTCAACAGTGAAACGTCACGAGGCAAACTTTCCGTCTGGTCTTTCCAAATCGGAATCAATCAAATTTATCATTCCCATGTATACCCATTAAAAAATAAACAAATTACTGAATAAAATGATGAATGAATAATGTTTTAATCTTTCACAGCTGTTGAAGGGTACTACTGTGACCCGAGGCAGGTTGTGCATTTACGAACACTTTCTTTCACCCTTTGTGAGGGCCCACTGTTTGTCATGGAAAATGGTGTCACACAACTTGAATCGTGCGGCAAATCTTAAGACTTGAGACTTGCTTCAGTAACAATATTAAAAAGACTCAACTTGACTTTGCCTTGGTGTTCATGTAAAGTTATCTCAAAGAAATATGCAAAACTAAAATGTCTGAGTACCCCATTACATGGTAGTGGCACATATTGCGTTTGGTTTGGTTTAAGCACCAAAACTATGTGGTTAGATTTAGAAAAAGATTGTGTTTTTGTTTAGAATAACTACGCTTGACACACACAGGACTAAAATACATTGTAAAGTAATGCAACTACGAAAAGGATGTAATACGTTTAGTTTAAAGAAGTCAACGTTGGCTTTTAGTTTAACAACGGACACTAACAGTGGTCTCCCGGCCAAAAGTTTGGGGTTTGTTGAACCATCCACCACCCAGAACCTCCCTATGTGGATTTACGCGCTCTTCACACTCCCTCTAGGGGCCTGAATATTAACCATTGCCAATTGCGTGATGTTGTTGAACCAGCGATTTGTGTGTTCACCACAATACGGATCCTAATAGACTTTCATGGGCACCTTGTTCAGGCTTCCGGCATGTTATTGCAACACGAAATGTGCCAATGATGTAATGTGGTGTTCAGATGTCGTAGTCATTTCATGTATTTCTATGAGATCAGACAGTATTCATGACTTCAGACTTGACTTGAGACCGATTACTATAATGGAATTGATTTTTTTTCTTCATTAAGTATGTACATTTTTCAGGATATCGAGTTAAAAATTAGCTACATTTAGATTCCAGGATTAAGCTGTTGATCACGGTAGTAAGAAGGAAATGGCAGTATGCAAGGTCTGCAGCTTAAAAATCAAGTGTGACTGTACCACCACTGACTGTAGATACCTGAGGTGATTCTTTCAATAAGTTTTCAAACAATCCTCATCTTTTGTCAGCAGTACTTTGATCAACAGTGAACAGAGGATAAAAAAAGGATCTTGTTTTTCATGATATTACTAGAAAACTGGGCACAGACTGTGGAAACATTACATTTTTACACCAGTTTCACTCGGGGTAAATATTTTCATCAGTCCTGTGAAACTGCAGCCATCCACAAAATCAAGGACACACCCCCGCAGATGTGAACTGCCGCTGAAAAAAATACCTCATACCTTTTTCAGACTGCTGGTGCTATCTAAATAAACATCTGCATTTCTGAAGGAATCAGAGAGTGTTTTTATTTTCATACCCATGACGATGATGTGGCCCATGCCCTGGAAGGAGGCCTTCTTGATCTTGGTGATCTCATTCTCATGGATGCGCAGCTCCTGCAGGCTCTTGGGCATGTTGGCGGGCACGTCCTTCAGCATGTTCTTAGACAGGTAGAGACGCTGCAGCTTGGTCAGAGGGCTGAGGGCCTTTGCGTGGATGATGGTGATTTTGTTGTTCACCAGGATCAGAGCCTATAAAAGAGAATACCAGATAGATTACATATGAGTGTTTAAGGTCCAGTGTGAAGGCTTTAAGGGAATATATTGGCAGAAATGGAACCGATAGGCTGAATAGGTTTTTCTTAGTGTTTAATCACCTGAAAATACGAATTGTTGTGTTTTTGTTACCTTAGAATGAGCCTACATAGGGAGCTGGTCCTTGTCTACAGAGGTTCAACATGTTCTCATCCCAACTTATCAAATGTCACCGCTCTGTAAGGAGACCTACATTTCCAGATATCATTTGCTGGTACACTCGTGTTGGTTTCAGATGCCTTCGGATGGCGGGTCAATTTCCGCTTGTTTTATGTGTTGTGTCTTTTCAAAATACACTTCTGTTGTTCCAGGAAATGCACAGTTTTTGCTTGTTACATACTCTTTTCGAAATAAACTTACAACTGAGGTAAAACACTTATCTTTTAGCTTTCCTTCGGTTTACAAAAGCACATGGTTAGGTTTAGTTAAAAAATCATGGTTTGGCTAAAAGTCATGCAGGAAGTGAAAATGGGCTCCTGGGTGAAAGTCCGGAGTTTGTTTGACCTGTCCAGCACTACTCCTGCCCTATGCATACAGACTTTTTCCCCGACAAGTTTCTACAGTAACCCTGAATGGACAACCCAAACACTGGCTCTAGATAGGGCCTTGCGTTTTGACGAAAGCCATCGTCGTACACGAGCGTTGGAGAAACACACTTTAAACTTTAAACTGCTTTATTTAGTGTTTTTACCATGTTTTTTTTTTATCACCTCATCTGTTTGTTTTGGAGAGTAAGAGACCTCTTTTGATAGTTCAGCTCCTTGTAAAAACGTCCTGAACAATAAACACTGAAGAAATTCGAACCTGGAGACGTTTAGCTGGCTGCAATATGCAATCCTTACCACTAGATGCCACTAAATCCTACACACCGGACCTTTAAATATATATTTTTTAAAATTCTTGATGCATGTTGTAGTAGAGCTTTTAACAAAATGCTCAAATAACTTTGAGGTAGTGAAAACACTGAGTCAAAGATGAATTCAATCTGGCATGTTTAAAGCAATTTTTCTGTCTGCTCTTGTTTAAGTTCACATCAGTGTTTAAAAATTATGCTGTTAGGGAATTTGACCTTTTCTCCAAACTGTTTTTTTCCCCAAACAGAAACATTTCCTGCTCCAAATGCACCATGGGACAGTTAAACATTCGTACTTTCCAGATGAGATTCTACAAAAATAAGACATTTTGAGCTCGGCAGCTGTTCCAGCCATGCAGGTGCCTGTGCTGTCAAGTGGGAGGGTCAAGTTCAAGTCCACTGTGGAGATATCCCTAATGCATTTTCAGAGGACTCTCACTCCTGCTGTTCTACTCATGTAAAGCAGACATTAGGCAATGTGAAGTATGTGGTCCACTCCCTTGAGAGGCCGGTTGCATTAAAGTGGAAAAAAACTCTGGCCGTCAGACGGTGGTATTTATTGCAAGCAAGAAAGCTAAAGGATTTTTAAGGCATGAGGGTGTAGGGCCTACGGGTGAATAGTTTCCATGCACCTGGTGATTGGGGGAGTGGAGGATGTATGGAAGAGGATGAAGACAGTTTTGAGGTGGGAGTCCATGTTGTGTACATGTTTCAGAATGAGCAGTTGCTTTGGGGATGGTTAGTTGAATAGAAACAAGCAGGGAACGAACATGAAACAACCTAACAATTAATACATCAATGAGAATCAAGATGTTTCCCAAGGTTTTTGTTGACGAAGGGTTGCAATTTGTGTTACAGTTCCATAACAACAGATTATATAACATTAGGAATAATAAACAGACACAAAGCTCTGCAGATGGAGGTGAAAAGTCTCTTACATGAAGGCCTTTGAGGTTCTTGAAGTCATTCTCCTTGATTTCAGTGATCTTGTTGTTCTGCAGGTCCAGCAGGGTGGTGTCGTCTGGGATGTCCTCAGGAACAGCCTTCAGACCTGATGGGCAAATTTTAGGAGACATTGTTTCATCAGATGTCGGGTATGAGTGTAAGAAGCATGCAAATACAGTAAATCAGAATGATTGATGATGGGAAACTGAGTTTGAGGTGAGGTGATGATAGTCTTGGTTAACCAGACTCTGACCTCAACAGGAAATGGATACAAAATAGTTACCTACTCATCTGCATGACCATGGTGAGTGTTTGATGGTCAGTTCCCATCAACTGTAGAGTTTAAACTATACTGAGGAGCTGTTAATCTGGTTTATTGTATTTTAAAGGCCCTGAAAATCAGTTTTCTCTCATTAAGTTTCTTTAATCAAGTAATAAACTTGGGCCAAAATTAGAACACATTTGGAGATTCTGTTTATTTACTTTTCATTAACAACTATGTCACATCATCAAATGTGTGATTCAGTGCTAAAAAGGATTTGAATTTCTCACTTTTGTCATTAGTTCAAAGCATGGATGTATAAAGAGAATTGGATACAGCACTGGACGCTGGCTGGCATTCATTCATATGGAAGTTGCTCAGTGGCAGATAGCGCCAGAAGCATTTTATTTCTGGGCATAAAATTACCCGAATTTCCATATCCATGGGTCCAAAGAGGAAACACACTTGTGTTTTCATTAACCCCATCTCCCAGCTGCTTGGTCTCAGGCTTGTTCACATCTTTTTCTGGATTCTGCTATTACAGACTTACAAGTGTCTCTTTTGCAGTATGTATGGACTCATTTAACCAGTAGACCAGGGCTGTGCACACGTCTCTGCAGTAGATGAAGAATGCCTTTCTATTAGTTTTTCTTTTTCTTTTTGGATGTGTCAATATTGACATCATGAACAGGCAGGAAAAACGAGTATTAAACTGTAGAAAGCAGTATGGAGCCCAGTGGAAATGTCACAATCATTATGGGTTTTTTTATATCTTTCTTATTCACTGCTGACAAAGTTTTGAACAATCAGTGCTGCTTGAACAGAAATGGACGGTATTTTTTGGCAGTAAAGGGACTAAAATTAGCATGTCCAATCAATGTTATTTTTCCATCACTGTCAATTGAAGCGGATTGGAGATGGCGCCAATGAATACCTGTGAATTCTGCAGAGACACTTGACCCAGCAGTGAACGCCAATTGAAAACTTTCCCATTAACGAAATAAAAAAACCCACAACAGCTGGCTTTTTTTTTTTGGACCATTTGGAGATAGTCATTTGCGGGCTACATGATGTGATGGACCAGGAGGTTATAATTACACAATTTTTCGCCAATATGTCAAACTGGTTTCAAAGTCCAGCAGTGTTCCTGGGGGCTTAGTTTGAAGATGGCAGTGCTCAGCTGGAAAAAGATGATGTCACATATTTCTTTGAACTAATCAGAGTTTAGCAACATCTGAGTCCAAATATGATGACGGATGTTTGTTTATGCTGCTAGCACTATCAGTCAGATCTAACTGAATATTTACTGAGGATGTTTTTTTCTGGACTTAGACTTTGTTGTTGCCTATTTAGCTCTGAATATTTATGCTTTAGAGAAGTACTGTAGGTTTGATAGCAAGTTTTCAGGGGCTTTAAGCTCTTGAGAACTATTATGACAGAAAGTCAAACCCGAATAAACAGGAAAGAGTTACAGAGTTTACAGTAGCGACACTCTGAAATAACAAAGTCTTCTTTGTCAACGCTGCATGCTACATAAAGTCTCAATGATAGGGACTTAAAGCAGAATGGGTTTATAGTGACATTCCAAAGGGACCAAATGAGTGTTTGAAGTGCTCCGGAGCACACATGGTGGAAATGGACCTTAAAACAAATTTCCTTTGGAGTAAGAAAGCGCCCGCATACCTGGACACTGAGCTCACACTGAATCGCTTTGCTTGGACTTTATCATGGCACGTCATGGCTAATGTGACACAGAAAATGGCATCTGAAGTGAAAGACTGTTTAGTTGAGTGGACTTGCTTTTAAAAAACATGAGCAAAGACAGCTGGGAGTCAGTGTATACGCTCTTCTGCATCCGTGGTAACCCAAAGAATACACTGAGATTCATAATGGGCAGTTTACATTTCAGGGGAAGAG
This sequence comes from Plectropomus leopardus, assembly GCF_008729295.1. NCBI lineage: Eukaryota > Metazoa > Chordata > Actinopteri > Perciformes > Serranidae > Plectropomus > Plectropomus leopardus. Next base: position 7,429,033 of record NC_056484.1, read on the forward strand.
GCGTAGAATAAACTGTTTAACAAAAGAAGCTTACATTCTGCATCTCCAGTCCACATACATACGTCTAGACACATTCTGTCCTAAAAGCTTGGTGACGACTTCTGTTCAGCTCACCCAAACATTACTTTCAGTTAGGCATCTTTTGTGTCAGCTTTTCCAACTCAGCAGTAAATGACCCACAAACCATCACAGCTGTTTGTGGTCACCACCATCATTGCTGCACCACGCTGTATACCTCTGCACACACATTCTTGTTTTATTGTCCTTCTCTTAAAAGTCAGACTATTCAACACATTTAATACTCTTTAGAAATCTGTATATTGCAAGCACCCGGACTTTTGGAAATGCAAAAGTAAATGCTCAATGCCCTTTTTCCATCTATTATAAACAGTTCAATAGTTTTTGTATGTGTGTAACTTCATGAGAAGTTTAAGGGTAATTGTTTCAGTTTTACAGATTTTCACACTCAGAATGTTTATGCTTTAAAATAATTCACCCCCCTCCCAACAAGATTTTATCTCCTTGCACATCAAGTTTGTTGTATTTCCTGCTGGAAGACGCTCTTCCAAACAATTTACATTAAACTAAATTAGCTTGTGACAAACACAGCTTGAAAATTGCTTCCAGTATTAGAAAATGCGAAGAAAAATGAGCAGGAAACACAAATGAGCTGTTGATTGTACGAGAGCCTGACAAATTTATCTGTCGGTACAGATATATATTGGTATCGACATAGGTCCTTCTGTTTTCCACTATGCTAGGGTATGAAAACTTTTTTTTTTTTAACAGAACACATAATGCAGATGCTCGGGGTGGTTTAGAAAGGGTGTCCTTGCACAGTTTTCCCAGCACAGTGTGCTCAGGTCTATCATTTTCAATTCTCTCAGCACTGTGCTGAACATAAGTGCTTCACAGCTGAGCAGATGTCGATGGTGTGGAGTCAAGCGGCGTCTTCATGGTAAGGTAGGTTACCAACTACATTATGAAATACATATGACTATGACTCCATCACTTTCCCTTTTCAGTGATATAATGTTAGCTCTGTCCCTGACAATCAGCATGTTACTGCCTTTATCACATCTGTTTGCAATGTTAGCAAAAATGAAAACTCATTTACAGGTTTTAGGACTCATCCCTGGTGCACTCTGTTGATGCGATAAGCTGGAAAGTAAGCTAAATATCCCCATCTTTAACTCTCTGTAACAATATTATCATACTTGTTTGCTACATTGGCTAATTACCTAACAGCATAGCTACTTTATACCTTTAAAAAAGTCATTTTTGAAAAGAAGCCCTCTGAGTACGTTTGCATAATTATAACAGTGCACAACCTACATATAGAAGTTCTTTTAATTCCAGCTCAAAAACTCACTATGTTGGCCACCATATCGGTTATCAGTGATTTTTTTCCCTCTAAACTTGGTATTGGTCTCAAAAATCTTATATCTTTCAGACACTAGACAGACTAAAATTAAAGACAGAGAATAAAACCCGCCTGGTATAAACACATGATTTCTGTGCAAAAAAAGTCATGTTTTGGTGGGTCACATAAGACAAAGCAATTAGTGCTGAAATCAGCACAAAGATGACAATAACACAAACTGAGTAGTGCAAATAAATGACTCGGATGTCATGTTTCGGTCAGCATCTCACTTTTCAGCTGAAAGCCACTGGCAGGGAGTGAATGAGTAAAATAAGACCTCAAGTCTCAACCCCCCCCAAACTATTACAGTCACTATTAATCACTCCTTTTTAAAGCAAAGTGATTGGGATATGAAGCGTATGATTGTGTTGGAGTGGACTGGACTCATTCTGAGCACTTCCAAGCTTTAATGACAGTGTTTATGTAATATCCTCTCGTTGTTTGGCGCTGTGGATGAGCACGAAGTTGATCTGGCTGCAACATCAAAGGCCCGATTGCCTCATGGGATATGAGTAAGCTTGGGTTTTTTGGTTAGTCATTAGAAAATGCGGGTAGATTTGATGTGCATGCCCACCAATTACACACCTTGCACAATCACTGTCTATGACAGATGATGTTTTAATCAGAGAAGCTGCTGATTGTGCCATTAATCTTAATACTTGGAAGAACAAAAGGCTGTTGTGCCAGTCGATGGATAAGCGAAACCTTGTTGGCAAATATAGTTACGACTCATTTGAACCCAAGGCTAAAATTTCTCTCCTGAATATTTAAGATGTCATTCTGCCAGCTGCAAACTTCCAAAGAATAATCCCCATCGAAAAAAGAAAAAGGGTGCTTTTGGATGGTGAGCAGATTCTTCTTTCTTGCCCGGGCCTGTGCCCAAATATATACATATAAAAGTATTAATTCTGTGTGTGTCTCAATGTGTGAGTGTGTGTGTTTGCGTGCAGGCCAGCAGGTCTGGAGAACAGATGGAGGCGCGGGGCCAACAGTGCTGATGCAGGAGTTGAAAATCTAGCCACGGAGCTGCGTCTCAGGGGAAAGCGCCGCTGCCGACTGGGGCCCCGGCTGAAGGACTGATGTAATGGAACCGGTCTTTTCCCTGAACATCACTCTCTCCAACTGTCTGTCGCTCTGACTGTTGAGCCACCTGCCTAAGTGTTGCCCGTCTGTCTGCATCCTCTGGTATATCCTGAATCTGCAAAATGCTATTTAATTTTACCGTCTCAACCCTGGCCCTCTTTGGCTCACTAAAACCAAAGTGGTTATGAACCGCTTATGTCTGTCTGCTCCTCTTTTTCTTTTTATCCTCCCAGTTTGTCTGTCTGTGTCACTCCCCTCTCTCCTTCATCTGCCTCCTTGAAGTTTGTGCCCCATCCTTTCCAAATAAAAGCAGAGCCAAAAAATGATCAAACCCAACTGCGCGGTGAAGCAGTTTTACGTAATATGGAGGAACAAATGAGGTCAGGGACTTTTCTGTGACAAAGTTTGTGAGATGACTCAAGCTATTGTATACGCTATACATCAGATTAGACAAACAGAGTGGATATGCTCCAAACAATCAAGTAAACTGTTGTGACTGTGCTGAATTTAAAAGCAGATAAAGTCATTGTAGTCTTTTGACCCTTGTGAGTAAGCTATACATTGAGAAACAAGTTTTGTTTGGGACTTTCCTGTGATTAATCTAACCTTTAATCTCCACCACTGTTTGAAAAACAGTTTGGCCAGAAAGGGCAACTCATGTAATTGTTACAGGAAGTGAAAGCTCACAGCATCTGTGAGCATTTAGGGTGTCAGGTGACTGGTCTCATGTTCTCTGGAGGACTTCATTGTAATGCGTAACATAACATACTCCTGAAATGACCCAGAGTTTTGGGTGGACGGCGGAGACTGTTTGTAAAGTCAGGGACTTTTTACTGCTCTTAAAAACTCAGTAATGTCACTCAGTGCAATAAAAGTACAGTAAAACTACTGCAGACACCCATCTGACCTCATCCCATCCAACAGAGTGAGCTCATTTGTGTAAAATTCAGGCCAGGCACTAAATGAAGTGGATGAAGAAAATGGATTTGAACATAAAGCTTGTTACATTTAGTTTGAGCTAATTTTAGTGATTTGGGGATACATATAGCATCAGTGCAGTAGAGCAAGATGACTGATGATTATTATACTGCTTGTTCTCATTCCCAGGGCATCAAATAGCTTGGTCAGTGGCCGTTGGTGCGTGATTACATTAGTGTAGAAAGGAGGGGTGATAGATTGGTCAAAGAAAAATGGACTTTCTCCCAGGAAACTGCTGTTTGTGTCCTATTTGACACCACAACTCAATATTGGTTTAATGTAATGTTATATCGCTTAGGTACCTGTCCAGTTTGAAACCAAAAGTCTCCGCTTTTCTTAGTGTCAATCATTACAGGTTAAACAAATATGACATTTGCTCAGCAGACTGCAGTTTATGTCCCTTATGAGGCCAAAAGTAAATGTTGGTTTAATGTTGCATAACTTATGTACCTATGTCCCCTGGGAAACCAAAAGTCGCCACTTTGTACCATTATATTAAGGATTCACATACGGCCCAGAGCACTGATGTCACTTATGTGATGGTCAAACAAAAAAGGACTTTCACCCAGGAGTCACCAGTTTGTGACCTGTAGCCCCTGAGCATCTAAAACTGACGCTGCAGGAGTACCCAGAGCGTCATAGCTTAAAGCATAGGGCCACTGGCCAAACTGCCAAATATAATGTGTTGGGAGTGAGAACATGTTGAAATATGCAAAGCCATCAGTGGGAGGTGTCTTCTCTTACCGAGGTCAGAGCACTGGATCACTCGCAGATGGCACTGGCATCTGAAGGGGCATTTGGGTCCTGCAGGCGGTGCAGGAAAGCCTAAATCTGGAGTCGTGTCAGGCAGACCTGATCCCGCCTCATCCTCCATCATGAAATCAAGGAAGCCAGACTGGCGGAAGGGCAGAGCCCAGCAGGCCGTGACCAGGAGCAAAGAGAGACAGGCTGACCTCATGGTACTGCTAGCAGGGAGCCTGGAGGACGAGAGGACACAGTTCAAAGGTTTGGGTGGATACACTTTCAAAATAGTCTGTCTATGATTAGTGTTGAAACTCTGCTTTACTGTTTGTTTCTCCTTCACTGTGATAGTCAGAAGGAAAGTAGGTTGATTTTCACTGGATAGAAAGAACGCCACAGTGAGAGAAAGACAGAAATAAGACACTGAAGTCCAGAGAAGCAAAGGGCAGAGGTGAGAGGTGGAGGGCTAGAGGCTAGAGGGTTAAACGCTTAGGTGTAACAATTTAGTGAGGTTGGTCAAATAAGCTATTTAACTGAGTCAGTTTTAGGCAGAGGGTGAAAGGTGATAGAGCAGGGGTCAGCGCAAGCAAAAATGTGAAAATGACACAATGATGCTTTGTCAGAAGAGACAAGTTTTAGGTGTACCAAATGTTTAAGGGTAATGAAAAGACAGCAAACAAAAAAAAAAGACCAATTCCTAAAGTACTAATACTAAGGTACGCAATATCTACTGTAACTGTGGTTTGCAGGTGGAATTTAACATTGTTGATTATATAAAAGCATACATTGTTGCAATAATGTTATAATAGAAGTTATAAAATTCTCATGGTCAGTTTGCGTTATTAACATTAGGCTATTATTACAATCACATTAGGATACAAGAGCTGGATGTTCCAACCACTTATCATTACTTTTAGTTAACAATTTAAATTTTTTATTTTAGGCATTAACCATTTGTCCATTGGGCTACTTTTACATATTTAGCATTGCTGTGTTTTAATCATTTATCATTACTTTTAGCTTACTAGTTTAGCCATTTATCATTTAATTGTAGTAAAACAGCTATAAACAATTTTAGCATTGGCATTAGCTGTTTTTGCTTTTTACGGGTGACTGTGGATATAGTTTTTAATCAAATAATTTTTTTGTTTTTTTTTAACTAAGTTCTACTACTCCACAACTTTTTCTCCTACCCCCTGCAGCCGGTGAGGTGCCCCTGACTAAAAATCACTGTATTATAAGATGTAAACATTGACTGCTGCATAACATCTGCACTAGCTTTTGCAAGAAAACACATGGGATGCATCATGGGAAATTTCACAGCTGCCACTTTGCACCACTGTGCTACATTTACAATTGAAAAGTAATCAATCACAGTAATCATTTATTTTCCATTAACATACTTTGAGGAGCATGCATCAACTGTACTCGTGGAGTCACTGGGAGAATCCTGCTTCCCTTTGCTGTATTCTATTTCTAAACACAACCACAAACCAGTTGACACATCCACACACTCTTTCATACTCAAACAGTGGAGATCCACAAAACTCCCTGACCTTTAACACAGCAGCACACATACATACACACACATACACAGTCTCAAAGACCCAGCAATCTGCTTGTCATGTGTATAGCCAAAAAGTTGCTCCTTCCCTCTTGGTGCCACAATAATTGAAGGGCGGATTTTAGCCGCAGCTGCTAACAAATGATTTGGGAGTAGCTGGTCTGTAGCAGACCTTGACCTGAACATCATGACCAGGATGATGAAACTGACCCAAAACCAGTTGGCCCAAGTTGGCCCAAGTTGAAAGTGATTCTGGGCTCTTTTATATGGTCTTTGTGCATGTGCATGATGCTTACGAGATGCATATTTGCTTACTTTCTGTCATTTGAGTAAATATTTGCATATTTTAAGGTGTGAATGAAACAGTAGTTTGTGTTTTTAGATGCATTAAAGCAAGTTCACAAGTTGTATGTGCCTCTTTAAATGTGTACAAACTGGAAGTGTGATTAAAAGTTATTAGTAAAAAGCTTTACATTTCAAAAAAGTGAGAGAATGCAGGAGAAAGAGATGTGCTGATGTAGTGTAAATCCAGGTTAGGGTTACGTCAGGTCACGGGATCACGGCTCACAGGGACTCTCAACATAAGCAGTAATTATAGTGCCTGTCCACAAAACAGCCACCACTTTGACACACTGTACAGCTCCAGTCCAGTGGTTACAGTGCTTGCATACAGTACGACCAAGCTTGAGATCACTTCCATTCAGAAAGGAATTGTATTGGATGGGATAGCACTGCCTTTTTTAATGTTTCTTTTTCACTCTTGTTCTGTTGCTACGATGCAGAAAAACCTGAAAAACATCCAAAAGGGTGATTCATAAGTCGGCACTTGGAGCCTGGAATCGTGTCACATAATGTTTGATGTGTAGATGCAGTTTTCCGTGTTAAACTTTTGCCATTTTGTCTTGCTCGGAAACATGGAGTAGTGGGAGGCGTTGAAACAAAGAGCTCCGGTCTGAACATACAGTAGATCGAGAGTACACGTTGTTCCAGTCTTCGACAGACTGAGTAATCTTGGCTGTGTCAAGCTCTCTTATCTAAGCGTTACTGAAAGCTCAATCCAACAAAAACCTTGTCTGCAGACTTGGCAGCACAGTTTCGCCGTCATTTTGGATTTAGGGACTCTTGGGTTAAAAAGTGCTTGTAGATGCCTTTGATGGTGCGTTTTATACTGCTTGGATGCCAGATGCGTTCGTCTCGTAGTATGATACATTAATCGCCAATACTGGAAAGTATTTGAGAGTCGGTTTATCACGTTTCACAGGAGGTACTAGTGTTGTGAACTCCTTACATCTGGCACACTTTGCAGGCTGGAACATTCAGATTTATCTTCAAAGCAAAATGTACCAGCTCTGTTTAAAAGGAACACCAATGCACACAGAATAACACGTTTCACTGCCGATTACTGAGCCTTATCTCCCTTCTTTGACCCATGACCACTTGCACATTAACAGATATACATGCACATGTGCATTGGTGCAGGATTTCAGACGGGCCTCCATGTGTCCTGCCATCAATCCATCAACCTTTGTCCATAAATGCTTCAGTGGCTTTAATGTGAGCCAGACAGGAAAAAAGAAGAAGAAACGAGTGATTTTAAAATAAGCTCTATGGGCCATAGAATTATGGCTAAGACAAGAATTACTGTTATTTTGTGAGTCATAATCAGGCGCAGGAGTTGTTGATGATGAGACTAAAGCAAGATTTTGAAACAACACCAGGAAAAAGGACTTTAAAGGATTTTCAGGGATTATTCTTAGGGACATTAACTAACAATTTGTAACCACAGCTGCATCAACTTTAAGTTGTATTGTTATTATTAAGTTAGGGGATCCTGGATTTGGAGATGGAGGGCTGTACTTGGTAGAGATTTATTGCTCTGTGTCAACATAGTGGGCAACCAAGGCCTCTCTGGGTCACCCTAAATTCAAAACAGAACAAGGAATTGTGGTCAAAATGCAACTTTTTTTTTTTTAAAGTTTAAATTCAGTGCCTTTCACAGCAGGTATGAGCCTCTGAGGATGATGCATGAGGCAACCTGCTGTGCCCCAGGCATCGATTCTTTCATTACCAGTGTGCTCTGATGTGTCCACCGGCCCTGCAAGACGGCCCTGCTCTAAAAAGATGCCCCCACCTCCATACAGACACCTGAAGAATCTACTGAACTCACAACACAAGTTCTTTAAAGACACGTGTGTGTGTGTGTGTGTGTGTGTGTGTGTGTGTGCGCTAAACCCAGAGGGCTGCCAACAGAGCATGCTGGAACATGACTTGACCACGCAAACTTAACATCTCGCCAGTATCAGCATCTCTAATCCCCTTAAAGAAGATTTCTGTCATGGGATAAAAGATATTTGCCTTATCATTTGACCCACAGAGGAGTTGTACTCATCAAACCAAGCTTGAAATCAAAGTTTTGATGTTGCAAAAGGTTTTATTTACTGCCCTGGAGCTCAGGAAACACGATCTGCCTCCAAAAATTAATGTATTGCTGAGGTGGAACTCTGCAGCCTATTTTTTGTTTGTATCTACAAGTATTTTAAATAATCACTATAGACAAACCAGGTTCAATTATTAAATTACTAATGGCATTCCTTTGAAAAAAGTGGTTTAAATATTTGATTATTGGGTTTAACAATCTCTCCAAAGTTTGTTTCATTATGTATCAGATCAGTGTGGCGTCACTGGGGGAACATGGCCAGCTTCACCCCGTGTTACGGCTGTATGCCAGATTACAAGATGAAAATGGGACAACCTTTATTCACAAGAAGTGGACTGACACTAATCAGTGCAAATGTGGAGGGAATTGATACACAATCTACCTTCACATTAGTGGACTTTTATGAACCATACAAAATGATTCATCTGAAGAATTTAGCCATTTTTGAGCATATGGCGACTTTTATGACATTTGAGGATGATTATGAACTACTGAGCTGATCTGTAATGTAAGTTATCACATTTTGAACTTCAATCATACTAAATTTCCACCAAATAAGCTCTGGTTCTTGATCTGGTTCCATTCAGCACTCTTTGAACCTTGGAGCTATCTAGCGAAGCAGCCACCAGTTTTGATTAAAACCATTTTAATCAAAGATGTGTAATCAACTGAGGGCATTGCACAGTGTACAATCTAAGTAAACTGCAATAGCAAGATTTGTTCTTTTACTTTAGATATTTGTTTTAAAAAGCAGACAAAGAAGACTTTTATGTGCAAGTGTCTTTCCAACTTGTGGAATTAGAGACGCCTTCCGATGTTGTCATGGTTCACAGCTTAGGTAAAAAAACGAAAAAACAAAGTATCCCGGGGAACCAAATTTTTTGGAAAATTGGTATCATTGGTGAACCAGGGGGAAAAAATAGCTGAAATAATTGTTCAAGGACTTCCAAACAGTATGACAAGGCTTTGGGTGGTCAGCAAATGCCTGAAGCCATGGATGTATAAAAAGAACAGGATACAGCAGTCAAGGTGGGGTCCTGGTCATATATGAATGTTGCTCAGTGGTTTAAGCTAAAAAACATTGACCTCTCATGTATAAAATTACCTGGATCTTCTGCATCATAAAGAAAGTGCACTAAATACTTTTGCCAACAAAATGGCTAATTTCCGATTCACCGGACTGCTAACCTGAATGCACTGAATGTCTGAATGTCTTTCACAATAAGTCTATAGGTAATGCTTTTTTTTGGCCGAATGGAATCATGTGATGGACCTAAAAGTTGTAATTCCATTGTTTGGCCTCTACAAAAAATAGCTTCAATGCCCGGCACACTTCCTGGGGGCCTGGTTGAAGCACTGCTCACAAAACTAAAGCTGATATAGAAGAAATGTATCAAAAAATAAAGAAGCACAAGCAGCTGTGAGAAAGTTTAGTCTGTATCTTCAAAGAGATTTACAATCTACCACATCCCAGAAAAGGACGTGTGGGAAATGGCACACGAACCATCTCTATCTCCTTTCGTGTTTCCCAAACCTGCGATTCATCATCCCATGTCAAGACCAAGAAAAAAGGGGTGGAGGTTGACATTTCCTGTGGCAGCGGCATCCTTGTCAATCCTCCCGTGTCCCTCTTTTGTCTCATCCCTCTCTCTTCCCTCCCTTCCCCCTAAGTCTGGCCCCAGCATTACTAATGATTCCCAGACAGGAAGCAGAGCTCGCATGAGGGAGTAAAGTAATTTTCCCTCCTTTGCTTTGTCACTTTCTCCTCTTTGTCACTGCCTTTCACTGACACGTTCGAGCTCAGAAAATCAATGAGATACCCGTAGAGTGATTACCATATCAACAAATCTTTCACCCGAACTCCTGCAGCATGAAAGGAACCATAGCGACCTGATTTGAGGAAATCAAACCATGTTGCAATGAGGAGAACAATATGAAGCAGACACCAACTACCATCCCACCCTCCACCTCTGTCCGCAAACCCCCCCTCCCACCTAACTCTCCACAGGCCTGCGTCTGCCTCTGCAGAGCGTCTGTCAGCAATGAATCACTGGAAGGTATTTACAAGGCCACAGGACGTTTAAAACACGTGTGGCCCTTTTAACCCATCAGCAAATGAATGTGTGCTCCCCTCCCACACAGTTGCACACACAAACACGATTGATAATAGCGCAGAAATGTAAAAACACGACTGATTTTGTTAGCTTGTCCTTTGGCAGTCGTGTGAGGAGTCAGTGGTCGTTATGTCCAACAAATTTCTGATATATCGGGGGATTTTGGGAGTAAGAACATGTGTATCTGCAAATATGCAAAGACATGGCCAACAAACAATTTTAGAGCCAAAACGTTCTTGTATTAGGACGAAATTAGTCTTATTTGAAAAATAGCCATCCATGCTACCATGTTTGTCTGCATCGGATGTTTTTTTGGCTCCAAGAATGCCCAAGACGCTCTTTTGACCACCACAATTAATGCAATTTCTTTATGCAGCAAAAGGGAATACGTGTCAGAGCCATAACTATTACTGAAAGATCATTTTAGGGTCTTTAAAGCATGCTGTTTGGAGTCATGGCACGAGAAAGCCAGCGAGTGGTTTCAACCACATTTCAGCTGTTCCATGAGAAGAGCTGTCGGCCTGCCATCAACCTCAGTCCCATTATCAACAGTCTGTGCTGCACAGACGTGGATGAACTGCCCAACCTTCTCTCCCTTTCTTCTCTTTCCATCTCCTCCTCCCTTTTTGTGCTCTTTTCCTTCCTTCCCCGGCTTTTCTCCCATAGCCTATGGTATTTTCTTTCTCTGTCTGACCCTTAAAACTTTGGCTTGAAAGACTGTCATGTGGAACTTTCTGGTATTCAAGTGAGCAAAAGGGGGGAAGAGTCTTCATAGCTGATGTCTATTCAATTGTTCTTTTGCTCCTTTTGACCCTGAGAGTTGAAGTCCAGATGGAAAAAATGCAGCCCCTGAGTGCAAATCTGGGCCTTGTCTCCTCCTAACCTCCCGTTCACTCATTCCTGGTTCAAATGTTAAACATCTGCTCAGCTCGACTCAAAAGTATGAACTGGTGAAGTACTTTGATTGCTCTGAGTGTATTTTAGCACAATGTTTCTGCCTCTTTTAGCCTCCATTCTATTCTGAGTCCCACTTTTCTTTCTGTTTTGTTTGTCCTCGTTTTCAGTATTCAGTTTCACTCCAGTCCACTCAGTGCAATTCAGAGCAGCTGAGCCTTATTAGGTTTTTTCCCTTCTGGCAAAAAGGATGTAATGAGTTAGCTAAGAGTTGTGTGGTGGCTTGCCGGGAAGCCTTCAGACCTCTCTTTGATAGAGGAAGCTGTACCATTACGGGATTAATGGCACTGTGCATTGCCAGGTACGGCCTTTTTTTTCATCTCCTCTTCAAAGCCTCTCACTTTAAGTTGCCCCTAGCAATTTGGGTTCTTGTTCTGCTCCTGTGAAAACACAGCAGCAAACGCCACAGTGGGCAGAGAAGCTTCAAGTTGAGAAGAAACAGGCCCCGCAGAGCAGACAGATAAGAGATTGGGGTTAAAACGGTCTGGTGGCAGTCTCGAAGGATCTGCTGAAATGGAAAAGTGTGAGAAGCAGCAGAAACAACTCTTCCAAATCAAAGTCTTGACAAGCATTAATGGCCTGAACCAACACAAAGAAATCCTCATTGTTGTTTCAGCTTTTTTTCCCCCTCATTTGTTTGTAGACTGCCTAAAAGCCACAGGGAAAAAGGAGGAAAAGAAAACTAAACAAAGAGAGAAAAGGAACAAATTAATGCATTTTCCACTGACGTTAGCAAATGCTGTCCAGGAGAAGCAAACAGCTTAAGAAGAAAATCTTTTCTTTATGTAAGCATTACAAATCTGAGTCCCTTGCCACAAAACTTGGGGAATGCACCTCCATATGGGTTACATCCAAACAATCAACAAACAAGTGTCCAAACACTTGGTCAGTTATCACAAATAGCAGCACATTACAAAACTGTAAAAAGAAATTGTAATCTGACAAAGAGCTGAAAACATCACATGGCACTCAGCAGCAGATACCTAGGAGATTAACGACGGGCCAGGAGAATAAGTCTTCTTGGCAGTGGAGTGAGGTACCAGCATCAACTGCGCTACCACACCCCCTTCCCTAGCTTGCTGCTCTTTTCACTGAGCTGTATGCAGATTGGACTGGAAATGATTAAAAGGTCTCTCATCACAAAGCCAAAGACAGCTGTGGGAACAAGACTTGGCAACATATGTGGAATATACACAGCATAAATAAATGTATGAAGAAGTGAGTCAGACATGCTCAAATCCAGTTTAACAAATGCAACTGCAAAAAAAAAAGGATGTGCAGTTATCATATGTTAATAATATAACATCATCGGCAAATAATGTGACTTTTAAATCACGACTTCTGTCATGCAAAAAGTGACAATCCAGCAAAATGCAAGCAATTCTCTCAAGAGTATTATCCATCTCATTAAAAAGAAGTCCATAGTGACACCTTACTCTTTATCCCTAACCACCCATTATTTCCCTCTTTTCTCCTCTCCCAGAGTCAAAGGATTAACCTACCTGTTCTCAGTAGAAGCGAAGAGAGTAGAAGTGTGCGAGATGAGCTTGACTCCCAAAAATCCAGTCGAGTGGGGGGATGAGACTGTGAAGTGGCTGCGAGGGCCTATGGGGTAATTGGACTCGGAGCGCGTGCAGCCAAGATCAAGCAGGTGTGCTCTGTCACAACAAGGGGAGGAGAGAGAGAGGGCGAGAGAGGAAGAGAGACAGAGGAGAGAGAGGGGAGAGAGATAGGAGGAGGGAGGGTCCGACCGCCGCGCTCCTCTCAGGACTGAAACAATTGGTGGAGAACTTCCCCCGTTCTTGCTGCGTGCTCCAAAAACAGCTGGAAATGGAGAAGGGAGGAAGAAAAAAAAGGAGAGAGAGAGAGAGAGAGCAAGAGAAGAGAGACAGGGGAGAGCGAAAAGAAGAAAGAAGGCAGGAGAAGAGGAGAAAGAGGCAGAGAGTTAAAGCAATAAGCAGTGATTCGGCTGGCAGCCACCCTCACTGTGACATCTGGTAATGATAGGTCCTGTGCAGAGCTCAGCAGAGAACGCTGCACACAAACTCCCTTTCTCCCTCTTTCACACTCTCTCTGTCATTCATCCTCATTCAGCCTCTTTACTGACTAAGCCCAGGAAAAACAAAAACACCACACACACACTCACACTTTTGTCTAATCTATTCAGATTGGCACCTCCTCTCAGTAAACCTCCGTCTCTGTTTTAACCCCATTCCCTAAATCTTGACTGGGTTTAAGTTGTCTTAATGGAGCATTGGGTTTATTGGTCTAAATTAGAAGAGAAGGCATCTTGGGGACTATGTGGGAGGTAGTCCATTTGGTCTTTTTTTCTAACCCTATCACTAGAAAACAATGTCGCAATTGGACACTTCGTGTGACAGCTACCGTATTGTTAAAGTTAGGGAAAGGACGTTACGGTTTATAACACTAATACCGCATCTCCACTGCATGGTTCCACTTGATTTCACAAAACTCACTTTTGGTATCAGGTCCTTTTCTATTCTTTGTTTTCCATCCACAGTGCACCTTAGTACAGGTGGGATTTTCAGCGTATCACCACAGCACTGCTTCGTAAAACTGCCATGACATCATCTTGATCGTGACACTTACTGAATTCTTTCATTGGCAACCCAACAGAAGAGCTGGCACTTTGACGTTTGTACAATGTAGTGTCCAGGTTGCCATTTTTAAAAAGGGTCAGGTGAATTAAAAATTTTGGTCGCTAGTGCATTAACTTGGCTATATAAAAATGTCAGAGTTGTGAAGGATGTCTCGCACAGAGAAAAGAGTCGTCGAATGTTTAGAGGGTATAATGTTTGACATGTTCATCATCTAAAGGCCTTTATACACCAAGTCTATATTTTACATATGTTATTAATCTTTTAATCTGTTGTTAGCTACAGAAACTTTGCACATTAAGTCCGATGCATTTTATTTTTCAGTTTGTAGTGAAAATTCGCAGTACAAGACAAAATTTTGCAACATACTTCCTCCCTTGCCTTAGTCTTGACTGGAGCTATCTCCCATTTCTTTTCTTTGCATTTAGCACCAAGGCTACCTGAAAAGGCTGAGCTTTCTCCCTTTTTTGCCACCATTAACCACATAAATATTACTATCTTAGAATTTTAAAAAGATGCCGTGTGCCCTATTCTTCTCTCTTGTTGCAGATGTATGTGTCTTGCAGTTTATGCCACATTTTATTCACCGCTTTTTGTTCAAACTCTTTGGTTGGTTGGATACAAAATATGGCAGATTATTGAACCTGTTCCATACAATTTAATGACAGACAACAGTTTCGGAGTCAGTGTGTAAAGTTTGTTTTTAAAGGGCCACATTTTCATGTGAAAAATAGTGACTTCATGTGCAAAGGCCCTTTGTTGGTGATCTGCTATTTAGCAGTTAAAATAATCTGTGGTTGATGGAATGCCATTATTTTGCAACTATTTCGCCATAAACCAAAGTATTGCACAAATGGACAAATTTATTTGATGTCATTAAACGAAATGTCAGAGAATCACAGAAGTTATTACAAGTCATCCTGAAGGGGACATGAATGTCTAAATTAGGTCATTGGAGTCCACGCAATAATTGTTGAGGCATTTCTCTCAAAATCATAAATGTAAACCTCATGGTAGATGAAAAGTTATTGGGATTCATCCTTTTGAAACGATATCTTCAGCAATCTTTCAGTAAATTGATGTAGTTGATGTTAAGATATTTCATTAGAGAACTGAAAATTTTGACCCGCTGGTGGCGATAGATAAAAATCATAGGGCAGTACTTCCTGCATTGACACTGAGAGTAAGTAAGGAGGTACAGAATTGACCAGTATGGATTAATTCCTTGGGATAATTGGCTGCTTTTTGAAAATATGCTACATCTGTTTTCACACTCTAAAAAACAAAGTTGCTTTGAATCTGGCCTTACTGAACTAGAGCTCCCAAAGCTGGATCAAAACAGGACAAATGTGGGGTTATATGGGGTTTGTTTTTTAACCTAAAGCGAACCCAGCCCTCACCTTATCATAATGACTGGAAGATATCGGGGGTGGCCAAGTGTTTTGACTGTGTCGTGCTGTTGCAGGAAGGTCACAAGTTTAACTTCTGCATAAGCCAAAGTCTCCATCAGCAGCCATGTGTCGAGTTGGCGAGGTCTCGGCCTCTATCTGCTTTCTTATTGTAGTTCCCTCTGGGTCATTAAACCAGCCATTGAACTTCGAATGGAAATTATGATACATGGATAAAACCTTTGTATTAGTAATCTCTATTCTTGTGTAAATCCAGACTAGTTCCTCTTTAATGTCCCGAATTGGATCTGAAATTCCATCCAGTCAGCACTCATGGATTTATGTCACAAACTGAAGCAACTGATGGTGACACATTTGAATGACATCTTTCTAAATCATATTTGATCCTAAAATATCAGAAAAGAATCAGTGTTTCAGCACTTTCTTCTTCAACTCTTGATTTTGATCACAGTTTGGATCAAAATGACAGTTTTAGCAGGAAAGAAAGAAACTCAGCTGCTCTTTCTCTTTGTCTTTTGCTCCATTTTCAAGACTGAAAGGGATCAGATAGCACAAGAGCAGGTTTCATCCTGCCTTGCTTTTCCTCTCTCAAGATGACTGTCTTTCCCAGCAGAAGGCAAAGGGCAGACCACACAAGTGGCGGCCCTGAGTGGGTCGAAATGGTCCATCTTGGTCTAAAGAAGACTCTTCTTTTGGATGGATAAGCGCTTTTAGCACTTTTTCAGGGTTTTGTACAACACAGCGACTTTCGCTAACGTGCATTTTGTCGCCTGAGGTTCAAGTAATCCCTAAAAGAGTTAGAGAAGCTCAAATTGAGTCCACAGATGGAAGGAAAATACTAGCATGGAAAGAGGTCAGAGGCCAGGAGGATTACAGCATGATGTGAAGCACTGGATAAAAGCAGGTGTCTAACACAAACCATGAGATCACACCTGGCATATTTTACAAATATGTGATCGAGAGGAGAAAAAAAGTCTGCATCCTTCGATATTTGGCAGATACTAAAAACAGGCCCCATAAGAAAGAGTGAGGAAGCGGCTTATGACACGTGGCTGTTGTGGAGACGCATAGATGTCTAGTGTACTTGATTCTGTTTAATATATTTAAGACAACAAATAAAAAAGAACAAAAAAATAACAGAATATGCAAGGCCAAAGTTAAAAGGCTTAACACCAGCCTACCGCAAAAAAAGTCTGCATTTTACATTTCTGCAAACCCTGAATACATTACATTTACATGTTTCATACATGGCGGTTGATGGTGTGCCACTTAGGCAAGACCCCCGCCAGCTGCAGACCACTGTTCAATACCGATACATATCAAAATCAGTCATTGCTGTATTTTCTGTGATTT
Source organism: Plectropomus leopardus (assembly GCF_008729295.1). Taxonomy (NCBI): domain Eukaryota; kingdom Metazoa; phylum Chordata; class Actinopteri; order Perciformes; family Serranidae; genus Plectropomus; species Plectropomus leopardus. The sequence continues at coordinate 7,445,707 of NC_056484.1, forward strand.
TTAGACGCCAAACATGGATTTTTCTTTTTTTTTTTTGCAATCCGGGGCTCTTTTTTCAGCAATTTTCTAGTTACTAGTGGGGTGTTTTTTAGGGATTCGTCACTGTATTTTGAGCAGCTTTTTAGGCATTACAAGTGGTTGTTTTTTTGCCCAAACATTGGTAATTTTCTGGCCAGGATAGTGTCATGAAAGCGGTTGTTCCTACCTAATCATATGCTAAGCAGAGCGTTGTTGAAGACTGACCATATGGGCTACATAACAATGTAAAAATGAAATGCATACCAAAGGTCACTGACCACTCTGGGAGTAAGACGGGGTTGAAAAATGTAGGCATGCTTTCAGTCTCATGGACACTTTTATAAACAAATTTGCAAGTAATTAACGTCAAAAGTGGATACATTTTTTTACTTCATAATACAGTTAGGAGGATGGCTGTCTGAAGCTACAAAATGTAACAACATACTGTTGCTGAAGAAGAAAGGGCGGCATAGTGGGGGTGATAAATGTGTTGGCTAATACAATATTACAAGAGGAAAGATATGGACATAATAAGCAATAAACCCCTGTTTTCTATTTGCCCCTCCAGTGTTGAAACGAAGTCTATGCCTTCACTGCGTTTCATCTACAAAAACACCTAAGAAACAGGACTTTGGTGTTCATCTATATTTATCTTTTCCTGTCTCTGCATTTGTCTAATTCTTGTTTTTAGCTGCCGAAATGGTAAAATTAGTGAAAGTTATAGTGGAGATCTAACCTGCAGAAGTCTTTGTAACTGATACTGATGTCTGACCTTTATCAGGCAGATAAAAGTATTACACCTTCATGAGTGTCACATTGCAAAACACATTAATTAAAGCTACCCTGCTACCTTTGTTCTCAGGTATTAATATCTCACTGCAGAACAAAAGAACACAGAGACAAAAGTTTCAGAAGGACAGTGAAAGGTATGATGGGATCAAGCTTGAAAAAGGGAGCAGGGTGGGTTTACTTTTTTAGAAAGTGGGATTTCAGGTAGCCTTAAGTTTAATGTGTGTGTCTGGAAGAGAGAATGAAAAAATGTGCAATGGTTTGCAGGTATTATTACCCGTGCTTAGAAGGAAAGAGTTTTTCAGAAAGAGGTCAAAGGCTCCATATGAAGTTATGACCTCAGCATCTCATCGATTTGCTGGAGACCTCAGAGGATTTGTCAAAAACAAAAAGGGCAACGCAGTGATCAAATGCCGACAGCTGTGGTTTTCTGGACACAAAAATGCTTTGATGTTTGAGCTTGCCTTGAAGAAGACTCACTGTACTTCATATCAGAAATATAGTATTTAAGTAAATGCGAGACAATTTTTTCATTGCATTGCCTCAGCCTGGCTCTTAAGCTGGACATAAAGAGAGAGACTCATGGGTAAATTAACCAATAAAATGATTTATTATCTAAAAATAATCAAAATAACACTATCAAGTTGCACATATAAGTAGGAGGAATCTGTAGAGCAGGGGGTGGATGAGAGAAAATATACTGCAGGGGTGCTGTGCTGTAAAAACAAAGAAAGAAGAACCAAAAGACACAACACAAAGGTGTGGTTACAAGCTCTGCTCGCTCAGACTGACTGCTGCTGTTATGTGTGCATGGAGCACACTGGGCCCAGGTGTGTCCACTGATGCTGATTACACTTGTTAAGTCTGAGAAAATACAATCAGCACAAGCACAGGAACCTGGCAGAGAGGCTGTCAGAGTATAAAGAATCACTTACAGGATGATCCATTGAGACAGAAAATATAACGAGGATAACCTCACAGGCATGATTCCACTCTTTATAGGACTATTCATTCAACATGTCCGAGGATATGAGGCGCATGTGAAGTAGTAATAAATAAATCAATAAATAATATAACATAACATAATAATAATACTACCAATAAAAATAAAATAGAAATCTAATAATACCAATAACCTGAAAATAAATATTTTTAATTAATGAATATTATACAATGATGAAATTGACAAATGAAAATGAATAATAATAATAATAATAATAATAATAAATAATAATAATAATAATAATCCTGTAGCATACTTACTATGAGAGCACACATTTCTAATTGTCTATAGTTTGGATGTACATCCCAAAATCAATACTGAACAAATGATGGACAACATTTTGAGAAATTGGCTTTTTGGATTTATGCAGTTTGCTGCAATTAGAATAGAATTCTGATGTGTACTAATATTCATACAATAAATGTAGGTTTTTTCCCTTTCTTTTTCAGAAGTCATGTTTTTCGTATCAACAAAAAGTATGCATCTTTTTGGGTGACATGAATATTATGGACAATTTTATGAAGTGTTTCTTGCCATTTGTCAGGGATAACGAATGTCGGTGGCATAAGCCATTCATCATTCTTCTGATAAATGAAACTGAATGAAAAGTATCTTTATTCTGATTTCCTTACATATTAGTTTCAGCTTCTATTAAAGACATAAAGGCTGATTATATGTCACTGCTTCACACAGAAACTACAGACATATGGAGGGGACTTCTGCAGGCTGGTTTGCCTGTGCCGACATGCTTTGTAAGGCGACTAACCTGCACCTCACTCAACATGCAAACACACACACTCATACTAACTTTTCTGAAAAGAGCCTGAGGCTATATCTACGCTCTGATTCACCTCTATACATCCTCTGTATCACTCCATTATCTGGCGCTCTGCCCACCATTCATACAACCTCTTCTCTGTAAAAAGGTAACGTTTTTCATTCTGTCTCACTTAAACCTTACGCGACACTACAGGAGCATTCCCACACCAACACGGTCTCTACTGGTGTATTACAAATGTTTGGGCAGAAATAAAATCATTTTAGGGTCATTAAAGTCAGTCATTGATGCCCTAAAGTGAAATGATGTATGAGAATGTTAATGACAAAACGCTTATACTGATGTAAAAAAAGCTATTATGGGTCATATCTTTAGGTCTTGACAGGTTTGATGGATGGAGGCATGGCGACGGGTGTGGTTCAAATAAAAGATGTAGCCTCGGGGGACGTCTCGATAAACAGCTTGTTTAAACACCTTGCCCCATTTGAGTGTTTCAGCTGCTCAAATGCTGAAAATGAGTAGAAAAAATAGAGTTTGATAAAGATTTCTTTCCGCATTCATAAAACGTTTTGAAATGATAGATTTTACTGAGTATACTCTTACCGCAACGACTTTTGTGAGGAGTTGGACAGAGATAATTACACATATTCTAACGAGCACTGTGTGCAGCCTCATTGCCTTGCTCAAAGGTACTTTTATAGCAGCTACTACTTGAAGGGAAGGCTAATGACATGTTCTTCCAATATTATATCAACTCATCCCATAATCAAAAAGACATATTTATTTTCTCACATGTAGTGTTATTTATCAACCTAGATTGTTTAAGTGTAAGTGGTCTAGTGGTGAAAATATTGGCTGTAGAAATGTCTGCCTTCTCTCAAATATTATGGAACTAGATGGCCCTCAGTTTGTGGTGCTCAAAAAAAACCCTCAACAACCATGTCACTTTCCAAATATAATGACCCAGTTACTCAAGATAATGCACAGACTTCGTTTTTAACAGTTTCATGTAGGAAACATTTTATTTCTACCGAAATACACCAGCTGCATCACCGCACTGCAGGAAATCTGCATATATTCACTGGCTACGTTTGTGTGCGTGCTAATATTTCATTATAATTCAGACTATGACTATATTCTGAATTTGTTGTGGTTCTTATTTCTGTGTCTGTGCTGTTTCCCTGCAGGGCTGCAGACCTTGATTAGTGCAATCAGCAGCATTGGACACACCTGGGCCAGGTGCCCAAATATTACATAGCAGCCTCTTTGTTTTGTGTCTTTTGTTTCTTTTTTCCTTGTTTTTACTGCACGACAGCCATAAGGCACATTTTTACTCACTCACTCCCCACACTACTTACTCTGCAGATTTGTTTTGATTACTTTTTTGGTTAACAGATCACTTTTATTGTTGTTTTACTTGGTGTCTCCGGATGTTTTTTCACAGCTCTATTTGACAAAAACATGTACAAAATACGTCAATGATAGCACAGATAACTGACATTCTACACAGACCACAATAAATAAAAATAATAAATAATCATAATATCAATTAATAAATCAGTTAAAATCTGTTGTTTTTTTGTTGTTTGTAAGAGTAAGAGAGAAAAGTGTTGAATTGAATTCAATCAGGAAAAGGTAGAACTAGCTCCATTATGCCAGAGAGAAGGCAGACATCTTAACAGCCAATATCTCCAACATTTGGCAACTCATTCTAAATCAATCTAGATTTTTGGAGTTAAATATCCCTTTAATGTACTGAAACAAGACAGCCGTGAAACCCGCAGCGTCACCAACTGTGGGAAAAAATCCTCGTCATGTTCTCATATACTGAGAATGACCCAGCATGTCGTTTGTGGTCAGCTAACCCCACTTCAGCGTAACGAGCTAAAATGATGTTTCATTTAGAGAGTCGGTGCAAAGGGAGCCTTGATGTGGCTCCATTTACCAGTGAAGGGGGACGTGATGGACTCTGGATTGCTGCATGTGTGAAACCGTAAAGCCAAATGGAACATAGTGTCCCCAGTTACCAAGTAGGGTTCATTAAGTTGCATTTCATGGAAAAATGCAAAAAAAGGAACATTTAGCATGCTTAAAATTATATTTAAAAAGAAATCTTCTGTGTAAATATTAAAATACCTGCACCACATGTTTCCTACATATTATTCTATAGTAAATCTGCACATAGGGAACATTCCTCTGCAAAGAAAGTTTTGTTAGTCTGTCATATGCTTGTCATTCTCAATGACAAACCAACGGAAGCCTTTAAAGCACTCAGTGCAGGACTGTACACAGAAATCCCGTCCCAGACTCACTAAGTAATTTACCATCAGTGGAGCTCTGTCATTCCCATCTCTGACTGCAGTGTCTCAGCCGTGATGGACAAAACAGACCCTACACACACACACTATACACACAAATGCAGAGCAGAGGCACCAATGATGGCAGTGACAAGCCGACAATTGGGTTCTGGGCCAGTGGTACTGTGGGAAATGACCTTATTTGGACCAATCAAAGTGAGGCTGTGTGTCGATGCTTATTCATATGATAATCACACTGAGGAATCCCGTCAGTTTGGTTCACTGTTTACAGCCTTTCCTTAAAGTCACGAGGGGCCACACACACACACACACACACACACACACACACACACACACACAGACAGAGTTTGGCAGGTTGGATGCCAGCTTTAATGGGTATTTTTCATGTTTGAGGTGAGATGAGTGCCCGGCTGCCAGTCTGATAAACCATTACTGCAGAATAAAATCCAGCCCCTCTGCCATTAGTGGCCTAGTTAAATTTTTTAACTGGAGAGCCAAAGTATCGAAGGCCACACTGTTCCCATCAGCAGCCATAAAATCATGCGATACTTGACCCTTGGTATCCATTTCTGCACTGAAATGGATACCGAAAAAAGACTTAAAGGTCCGGTGTGCAGGGTAGGTGGATATAATCGAATAAATATGTTTTCTTTAGTGTATAATCACCTATAATAACCTCAGAATGAGCGATTTATATCTGCACTGCCATGTCTCTAAAGTAGCCCTGAGTGGACAAACCAAACACTGTTTAGGTCCATTTGTGTTTTTTGTCAGAAGAACAATGATTTTTAACATGAAACTGCTTTACTGAGTGTTTTTACTGGTGTAAACCTGGTTTGTTTGAAAAAGAAGAGACCTCTGTGGATAATTCAGCTGATGGTAAAAACCGAACAATGAACACTTCAGGAATTCTAACCAGGAGAGGTTTCAGCTAATTGCAATCTGCAGGTATGACCACTAGATGCCACTAAAACTTACACACTGCTCCTTTAAAACAGTGAATAATCAGGAGATAGTTTGGAAGACACGCTGCTATGATACAAATCTGACTCTTTGTTCCATTATGCTTTACTCTGAATTAGTCCCAGTGACTGATTGCGAATGTGGATGACAAGAAAGTTGAATAGCAAGACTGTAAAGCCCAGGAAACGTTCATCACCTATTATCATAATAACCGACACAGAGAAAGCCTTTTCAGGGAGGCAACTCCATCATTCGCTATTCCTCCCCACTCACCCGTTGGCCCCACATGGCTCTAGAAAGAAAAAAAAAAAAAGACACACAGGCGACGGAAATACTCACTCAAGTGGTGTTTTGGTATAAACGTGGCCATTCAGGAGCGGCAGGACTTTTTGTCTCCATGGTGACAGACTCCTGCTCGGCGGAAAGCAGTGAAAGAGGGAACACTTCCCAACCAGCCAAGTTTACATCACACCCTGTAATAAAGGAGAAGGATATGTCGAAATCGGCACACACAGCTGCCTGGATGGTGAGACTCGTAGAATTAAAACATTGATTAATTGTGATTGCATGGTTTGAAATTGAGCGGATAGGGTATGGGTTGTTAACCCTTTAAAGCCTGGAATGACATCAGATTTCTTGTGCTTTGCTTAGACACCTTTCACATACATTTAAACCACTGAAACATGAGCAGTTTGATTTGATTTCTCTTTGAAAACATGGCAACGAGCCATTTGGCAAGAGATGACCCATAAATAGAAATAAATTAGGAAAAAGTGACAAGAAAATGACCTTAAACTAGTTTAAAAAGAGAGAAAGATTGAGAAATTATTAGAAGTAAATAATAATAATAATAATAAATGACAAAAAACCTAACATTATTATTGTAGTTGTAATTGATTACGTTCTCTATTTATGTATCTATCTGTCTCCCCTTTTTTTTGTTTCTCACTTTCCTTTTTTTCATACCTTTTACTTTAATTTTTTGTAAGCAGCAGGTAATTTTTTAAACTCATAACTTAACTTCTTTCTGTGGTTTTGAAAGAATTCAAGCCAATTCGCCTAGGTTTCAAAGGGTTAGAAAATGAGGATTTGCAAACCTAGTCCGTAGAAAGAAAGGAGAAAATCAGAACAAATAAGGGTTAATGTGCAGTCCTGAGGCAGTATGTCTGATCAGTGCAGCCTTCACTTAATAAAATCTTTTACATAGTCTCATTATAAATACCTAGTCAAACACAGCTGCATGGCAGCTGAATATTATGGCATTAGAGTCCTGGTTTAATGTGATTGCATAGTTTTAAAATGTGGAAGTGGGATTAGGTTTGTGAACAACAAGAGCAGCTTTGCGATGTGGAATGGAATATTTGCTAAAGCAGAAATTTTAAAAAGGAACCTTTTGAACAAATGAATTTTAACTGCCTCATCATTATGTGGATCTTTTACGATATTCGGCCAAACCTCACTCTTTTATTTGGGTTATTCGCTGGTCTTAGCAGCTTACTTTTGTGCTAGTTCAAACCGTTTTGAATTTTAGCTGCAGGGAATGAGTGGGTGTACAATCCGTGCCTTCTAAATACGCTGCAAGGCTGGGCTGGAACTTCAATCCACACATGCAGTCTTATCAACACGACCAGAATGGAATGCATTCTTCCTTTGAATCAACCAATTAAGCAAATCACATCTTGTTAAATTGATATGGGCATGAACTAGTCGTAATGGATGAAATCCATTAATGACTAAACCCACATCTCTTGAAATGTTTGCTTTTGTCTGATGTGATGAGAAGCGTCTCCGGTGTTGGATCACGGTTCCATGATACTTTTAAAATGTCTCCACCAGAATGATTGGAATACTTGCAGACAGCAACACTGGCTTTAGTCACAGAAAAGACATTTTGTAATCAGAGCCATTTTTGCAGGCAGTGCGCCTGTAAAAATGTGGACCTGGAATAACCCACTCTGCGTCTCCTACAGTTCAGTAAGTGTGCAGCAGTGAAGGCCATTTTCCACTTTGACTGAAAGAATTTTATTTGTCAGTGATGTTTATTTTCTGATTTTTGAGAGTATTTCTCCAATGAGGGCAAAACTGCCTGAGTACATTGCTGGTGAACGAGGATCAGTGCATGTGAACATTTGACATGCAACTGCAGTAAACATTGGAAAAGTCTAACAGAGTCAGTAGCATTTTTGAAATTTTATTATAGGACAGAACAATTGTTATCTCATGGCACTGAGACACTTATCGAGGTGAAAGCAAAATGCCTGATTTATGAACTTTTCCAATTGCGCCTACAAAGCATAACAGCCAACCACCATAAAAACTAGCAAGCATTGACTTGGTTTTATGGACAGCTGTTTGTGCCAGGTACTGAGAAATGGTGACCAGTTTCCAACACTTTACAGCAGTTCATCAGTTCACAGATACTAAATGTTATTTAAATCAGATATTTCATCCATATGTTGTGTTAAAATGCTATAGCCAAGTTTAACATATGCCTATTTTTGTCTTTAGCGAAGGAATGTTATATAAGGATTTTTTGGAAAACACCCCAGTGGGTGACCTGGATGTCTTACATCTCACGCCAGTGGATCATTTTGTTTTCTTGACTATGATTTTCATTTGTGCTCAAATATTTATAGTTTGTACGTTCTGTTTTTCCCAGTTCACATCTGTGGGAGAAGAACTACACTTTGGGGACTTTCATTAAAATTTTGCTGTTGTTGTAACTTTTGCTGTGATGCTGACAAAAATCATTTGGGGTGAACCACAACACTGGTGTCCAAACACACAAATTATCTGGTTTGCGTCAGTTAGTGCTGGTGATGCAATTTCTCTTGCCAAAGAGCTTGTTTTCACAGCTGCAAAAATCTTTCTTCTACCTTTACACTTTGCAATATTGGTATAAATATGAATGTTCTATCTCTCAAGGAGTTAAAATTTTCTGAACAAGACCAATCTCAATTAACATGGTTTGTCTTGTCACATTTCTCGGTTTGTCCACAATGAGGACGCTCGCAATGTCTAATGTCTCATTCTGGCTGTTCACACCTGAAGTGCATTACTCTGTAGCGTTCAGCAGCTGATAGCATTCTGCGGTTTTATCTGAAAGTTTTTACCAAAACAGCCATCTGCTGCTGCTGGAAACAAGGCTGTTCATGAGAGCCTTGAGACTAAATCATGGACCCTAAAATGAGCTCATTGTTCAGAGAAAACCTTTTTATTAATATAAAATGTATTGATTTATGAAGTTTTAGGAGTTTGTGTTTTTTTCATGCATGTAAATTACAGGATAATATTACAGGATAAAGATTCACAACACTTTGCTCCTGGGGATCTTGATGATATCTTAGCTTTTTAGGCTAAGAGTAAGTGTGTGTCTATGTCCTTCATTTCATCTTTCACTTCAATGCTGTCACACCTGCAGCATCTGAATCCATTTTTGGTGTAAGCACCTTTTGCACCTTTCCGGATTTCCTTGAATTTTAATCAGAACATGATGTTGTGACTCAGCTCCACTGCCGTCCATTACCTCAACTTCTTCAAGGCCTCTCATAATGCAGACATCTGAAACAGGGTGGCTGCAAAATGGTAGAGCAAAACAAAAATATTTAATTGAGGAAAAAAACCTTCATGCATTAGTGTATTTTTTGCATTGCAGACGTGTTTTTACTGCTCGGTAGAGGAAGTATAAACACCTCCATCTGCATTTTTAGTGAATCCTGTCTGGGTTGTGGATACAGACAATTCATTGGAAACATTATGACCACACCTTTGCTTTTGTGTGGTCATCTTTCCCATCAGTAGTAGACTATAAAGAGGACAGACCCTGCAAAGCCACGCAAACTTGGATGTGAAAATGTGAAGTATGTGGAAAGAATGGGGGCAGACTCTAGAGTAAACTTCGACCGATCCAAAAGCAACTGAATGATCCTCTGGCCTGCTGGTCTTTTAAATGCTAAAATATCCAGATTCAACCAGTCAGGCAGAAGGTCTGGATCCGAAATTCTCTGCCCCAATGAGTAAAATCCTAGACTTAGTCATTGGCTTGCGACCCTCTGATTCTCTGCCATACCTTGGCTGCTGCAACGCCAGTGAGTTGGTCGAAGAATGGCTGCTCCAAGAATATTTAATTTCATCTCACACTGAAGCACACATGGACTTTTTAAAAGTTTTGGAGTGTCTGCGGCGTTTTGGAAAGCTTCATGAGAACACTGAAGAAAAGTCTGACCACATCTCATCCGTTCCATGCAAAGCTGGTCTGCCATTGACCACAGATAAATTATCAAGAGTCTGGGAGAGAACAGATGTGGCCAACACCTAATTGGCTCCACCAACACTCTCTTCATCTGCTGTTTTCCTCTCCTGTTTTGCCTTGTTCTTCCTCAAACAGCAGCTTTACTTTCTCCTCTGCACCAAAAAAATTGGTGCCGTATCCATCCCTGTTTTGTTGACCTTAACATGTGTCTTGTACATTACAAGCACTTAAAAGCTCTTTCCATCTTCTGGTGAGTGTTCCCTTGTGTCACTGTACAAACTGTTCTTACCACCTGAGATACATTTACATGGAATATCGAGGGCTCCCACCAGTTCCCATTTCTTACCCTCATGAGTTGTGGAATTCATGGAGCGTCGATGCATGAGTAGCAGTATGAGAGATTACAGAGGTATGGACTTGAGTCAGATGACTCCCATCCGAGTCAGACTCAAATCACAAATGTAATGACTAGACTTAACAAAATCTAAAAAGACTTGCAACTCGGACTTGGACTTTAACACCAGTGATCCATGACTTCACTTGAACTTGACTTTTCACTTGAAAATATGTCACACCTTCCTCCAAGACCAAAGATTTAAAAGTGTTAACTGAGATTTAACGACTGACATTAATGCTATTCATTCCCAGCAAGCTGACACCTTAATTCCCCAGACTCACTTTGTTATTCACTTTGCCAATTTGACAGCATCCAGTCAAACTGCAGGGCAGAACCATGAAGTTGTAACATTATGTTACTGAGCCCCAGTTGGAAAAACTATACCAAAGATAATTTGGTTTCAAGTTGCACAAAGAAGGGTGAGTCGAGACTAATATGAACAGAGTTAGCAAGCTAATGCTTAGCTAATGTTAACTGAACAGCTGAGTAACTCTAACAAATAAATAAGAATGTACAAAAAGCAATGATAGTCATCCAGAACATTCTCATCCTTAATCATCATGTATCTCTGCTTTGTCAGTTGACTTTATGTTATGCTCTAGGTATCCACTTGCAACTGCTGTTGATGTTCCAGGATGCTGCAACAATTTCTGGGATGTCAACAAAAGCCAATGGTTATGATTAGGCTTCAAAGGCATGGGTGGTTAGGTTAGGGCAACAGAGGTATGTGGTTATGTTAGGAATAAACATCATGGTTTGGCTCCATATTCATCTGGGAAGCAAACACTGGGCTCCCGATTGAAAGTTCAGGGTTTGTTGAACCCATCCACCTCCACTTCTGATCACCATAAAATGACTCTCACACTAGTTATATGACGCCGTCCAGCAGTGTATCACATTGACGTGACACGTTCTGTCTGACTGCATTATCAACTGGCGCCACCTGTCCGCGAATCATACAACTGTGCAATATGCCTGACCAGCGCCGTATCATAACACTAAGAAAGATTTTGTTTGGCTGTGTTATAAACTGATGCTGCCCAGCACTGTATCATACTGTCACAAAAGGTTGCTTTTGGCGTTGGTATCCTACGCCAAATTCACTGACAAAGTGGCGGTATTTGATTACATTACAATGAGAATGGGCTGGATAATCATGTTTATTTCTCTGATGTTAAGATGACATTTCATTTAGTGACATTATGACTTGTTTAGGACTCAAAACTCAAAGTTTAGGACTTAAGACTTGACTTGGGACTTGAGAACAAAACTTGAGACTTACTTGTATCTTGTAAAACAATGACTTATTCCTCCTCTGTGAGTTTGGATATGGCTTCATAGTTATGCCATGATGTCACTGAGGAGTTGGGAGTGAAAAGTAAGCATGCATATTGAATAAAAAACACAGGAAATGAAGATTCCTCTCCTCAGCCAAAATACACAAACATCATTTCACTCTGTCGCTGGTGCTGTGAAGAATGAACCACAGAATATTCATTTTATTCACAGAAGGAGCAAATAACAAAGACAAGTGTCTCCTGTATGTGTTTTTTGCTCACTTTCTTCCTCCAGATTCACAAACTGTCCAGTAACGAGTCTGCAGGTTCCTACCACACACTCTGAAGAAATAAACTTAAAAGCTAAAAAGGGAAGCTGGACTGCGACTCCTCTGGCAAGCATGATGATAAATGTGGATGAACCTTTCTCAGGACACAAACAGTGCCATCTGTCTGTCTTAGTGTCAGTCTGTCTGGAATCAGACTCCATACAAAGGAATACAAAGTAGTATGTATACAAAGGAAGTGTTTTGTCTGTTGAAGAGAGTTACCCGGCACTCTCTGTTCAATTTCGATCAAAGCTGGCGTTTGTAAGAGTCATCTGGCTCGGATTCACGGTGAAGAAAGATGGTTGACCTTCTATTCACCAAAAAGCCCTGACACATGCTGCCAGTGCAGGGTGTGGACACCGTGATGGCTCATGAGGGACTATGCAGGCCAGATACCACATCTAACTGTTTCGGTATGGATATGTCTGAACAAGAGGGAGAAAAAGGCTCAAGTGAAGTTTGAAAACTTTAGATATTGTTTTAGACTTTGGGAGCAACAGTTAGAAAATAGTACATTTTCTCCATATTTTAATGATATCTGCTAATTTTTTACTTTTACTCTGCTACTGCAACTGTGCCCTGCTTCTCGAGAAGGAGATCTATGAATAGATCAAGACATGCTTGACTGTCCATGTATAATGGTTCAAGATGTTTGGTAACAATTTTCCAGTGGATCTGCTGAGACTTTAGCCGAATGTAGCAAAAGCGTTGCCAAGTTAGTGATAAAATCAGTACAACCCAGGCAGGAACACTCAGACATGGCACACACACACACACACACACACACAGAAAACCAACTTCATGATCCCACTGAAACAGCAGAGTTAAGGTCAAATAAACTAAAGGCATCATAAAACTCCTGAATGTGTGGCGGATTTTAACCCTTTGAAACCTGGGTACATTGGCCTGTTTTTTTTTGAACACTGGAAAAAGGCAATGAGCAACTCAAGAACTGAAAATAAGCGAGAAATAAAAACAAAACAAGTACAAGAAAATTACATGAGAATTAGCGCCCAAAAAACAACAACAAATAAATACAAAATTGGGAAATAAAAAAAAATGGAAAAAACTTTTGAGTGCTTCCACCTAATAATTCCCAATAATTTTCTAAATCTACTAATTTCTTGCAATTTGCATAGAATTTTCTTGACAAGTTACTCATTGCCTCAAACCACTTTGTTCAGAGGTCAAAGGTTTAAAAACTTGTTAGGGTACAAATCTCTAATTTCATTAACCAGTGATTCTGTAAACAGTTAAAAAGAAAAAAAAAGAAGAAGGCCAAAGCTGAAAAAAGAGCGCTGTCTGATCGAGGCAGACCTCAACAAAAAAGGCAATGCGGTGCACTTCATGTTTTACAATCTACAAAACATGCTCTGTCTGGTTGGGGCCATTTTTTTGTGCTTATTTAATGTATTGAGTGTAATCCCAACTCAGGAAAAAATACAGAACATCCTGTCCACATTTGTATATCTCTAATGCAACTCATAAATTCTCTTACATGAAGTTATTAGGTGTATTTCCTCTGTCTCTTCAAACATGCATTTTCCCAAGTGTCAGCACAGTGGACATGATAGCTAATAGTCCAGACTAAAATTATGGTACCCCATTGAGAAGTTGCATTAATCCATCATGACAGACCATGTACAATAAGACAAGGAAGCACCAAAGTCAGCATTTTGTGAGGGTGGGGAATCCACCTAAACAGGACAGATTCTGTCAGAATCACTCAGGTCACATATCAAAAATAAAGACTTTGACGTGCTGCAGCAACTCAGCAGCAGACGAGCACGAGAAACAAACATGATGCAGAGGCTTTTGCAGAGCCAATAAAAAAGGCACATATGGTAAAGATGAGCATACTGGTCTTTAAATAAGCGCCAGTGAGATATGATGTGGTTGCTGTGTGTGAATTTCATTCATGACCAGTTATGATACAGATCACAAGCCAGAGGAAATCACTGTCATTCATGTACAACCCCTAAATACTGTCATTTTATAACTTTTACTGTTAGATTATATTTTTTTTACCCCTTTGACTTTTAAAACATGCTTCATGTCACAGTAAACACCTAAAACAAACGTTCTTTTGCAACTTCTTTCGTAACAGCACATTTTATGTCCATCAAAGTCTAACTAAAGGGAGTGTCCAGTATTTCTGCACCATTTATTCAAATGTTCCCATTAGTTTTGAAGTCCAGATGAATCTGTCTCAGCATTTCAGCTTTAACAGCTATCATGCAATGGGCTGAGCAAATATGTGATATGACTGAAAGGAATGTTGATGCTGTAAGTGCTTGAATGGCATTTATTCTGAAAAGCTTGGCTTGAGTCAGGGTTACATATCAAAAGACAGCAAGTCTGAGATGAAACAGATTGATTGATGATTTAAAATTAAACTTGTTCTCTGTGGCACAGGAGTAGGAATTAAATAGGAAAATGCCAATCTGTATAAGTCTCCATGTCCTCAAACCTCAAATAAAATTATTGTCAGCTGTTCGCCAACAATTGAGGGAGTTATTGAGTTTCATATGTTTAGAAATATTCCCATGTAACCGCGATGTTTTGAATGCAGGTTTTATTTAGACTCAATGCAGATGTACGTTCTTCTACAATATGGTGAGAATATAAGAGTGGAAACATTCAGACTGTTCAGGCTGTAAAACGGGTGATGTCTTCACCAGGCGATCCAAAGCTCTCGGGTGTCATTTGGCCATCCCGAGGCAGAATGTGTCTGACTGGGAAAGACATTACCAGCCAAACCCTACTATGGCATCATCGGCTCAGCAGAGACACTCGTCCCTAACAAGGACTGGGTTATGTCCGATTTTGTCCACTGTGGACATCTGAGTGAGTGTTTATGGACGCAAAGAGTGCTAATGTGGTGATGATATTAGGGAGAGAGAGTATGTAAAATACTGGTAAGTGGCAAGAGAGAGTGAATGAAGTCACCAAGTTTTTTTTAAAACATCCTTTCTGCTCACAGAATATGAAATTACAGTTGAATGTTATGAGGCAGTATCCATTTGGAGCTCTTTTTCTGTGGTGAAAACACACCTGCCAAATAACTAGATAAACAGGTGTTGACATCACACACATACACACACACACAGACACATGTTATATTAAGCAATACCTAATGTTCAAACAGAGATAAGTTCTGTCTGGCCAGTGCAGATGTTTGTGTGAAGCACTAGTTGTTTCTTAAAATGTGAAATATCTTCAGTATTTCTCATCACAGCACAAATTCAGCATTTCCTAAAATGTAGTACCGGCCGTAGGAAATGGGTTATAAACAAGCCGTCATCAAGACAAGACCAAAATGTTCCTGAATCCGAACAACAGCATGTAACTGCTGTCTATTATCCATTTGGAAAGGGGGCTGTACCGAACGCAGCGGGAGGCTGGTGGAGGAAAACATCATCAGAACAGCCGTAAACAAAAAATTATAATACAAATGGAAAATAACAGTATTCCCCTCAAGCCAGCAACTTAGTCTCTATCTCATCATTTCCATTGCATAAACCAAATGTTGAAGATATTAGAAACATTGTTTGGCTCAAGTTGCAGATTGTTTTCAACAAATAGAAACTCACAAAGCTGCAAATTTATGATGTTTATTTGCTTTCTAACCTAGATTTTTTTTCTTTTTTTAAAAATTAAAACATTGACACCACCCTCACAGTAAATATTAAGCTACCACTAGTGGCCAGTTAGCTCAGCTAGTTAACTCATTGGAGTCTTGGCATCTCTTTGGTTTTGATACATAGCATAGGTAACAAGAACGATACAATATAATACAGAGATACTAATAAGAAAAACTGCAGAGGTGCTGATTGGTGGATTTTATCATGGTAGGGCAGAGCGAGATTAACTTAGAAATCCAACAGTCTGATGATTACGACATGTAAACAACTGCTGGATTTATTGTTAACTAATACTACATATTGTTTGAAACCTTATTGTGAAGGAGCGTTTATTACTCCAGTATGGCGCAGTGCATTCTGGTAGTTGTAGGTTTTCTACTTCAGCAAAAGTGAATGCCACAGTGCTTTTGCTCTGATAATGTAGCACAACATTAAAAAAGTATTTGCATCTAT
Organism: Plectropomus leopardus; assembly: GCF_008729295.1. Classification (NCBI taxonomy): domain Eukaryota; kingdom Metazoa; phylum Chordata; class Actinopteri; order Perciformes; family Serranidae; genus Plectropomus; species Plectropomus leopardus. The sequence goes on from NC_056484.1 coordinate 7,461,928, forward strand.
CTGTTGCACAGACAACCCAGTTAAAAGACCATCTGTCCAGCAGTAAAACACCTCTTTAAACAACAAAGTATAACATGTGTATTAGTCAACTTTGGGATGTGCTGATTGATATATTTTATTACTTTTGGGCAGAGCCAGCCAGGCTGCACTGCTTCTAGTGTTTGTGCGAACACAAGTTAAACTAAGTTGGCTGTAGATATTTAGTGTACGAATTTCAAACTAATACTTAAAAAATCTCCTCCAACTAGTCTGTTTCTCCACTTTTTATCTCTTCCACTACAATTTGGTTTTATAAGAAAACTGGAGAGCCACAACAGTAATTAGTAAACCACAGTGGGTTTCAGGTTATTTGCATTACTTTTTAATAGGCTTTTGGTTTTTTCCACCTCTAGAAGAATCTACAGTGGATCTTAGAAATCAGACCCACAGAAGCCAAAATGTCAAGATAGCTTTAGCTATAAAACCTGGATTGACGTCACTTTTCGCGTGCTGCTTCCAAAATCTGCATAATTCTGTTGCTAATTTTCAGGTGATTTTCTTGTACTTTTAACTAAATTCTTCCAAATTCATGGGTCACTTCTTATGTTTTTGAAAAATCTGTCCGGTTTGCTCATGTCTCAAAGGGTTAACATAGGGAACGTTATAACGCAAAGAAAACTGATTCCTCACAGCTGAAAAAGAATTTGAAACCAATTTCTCATTTGTAATATTTTGTAAGAGAATGAGCTGTTATAAAGGTTGATCACACAGTAGCTTGTTAAAACTGCCTTTGATGGTTTGCGAATTCAACAGCTTACTCAACACTGAAGGTACAATTACAAAACATGTGTCTGATGTTAGGTAACAGTAGAGGACCACAAACTGAAATGTATCCCAAGCATATAATGCTGCAGTCAGAGATTCATTTCCACCACAGACCTGTAAGGAATCAGCGGAGTGTTGTTGTGCCTCATGAATATGCAATATAAAACTTTTCCAAAGCCCTATAGGCTTGGATGCATATAGATTTTCCACTCTCATGTGTTGTTAATAATGATCTTGGCAGTGACGCACTATAAAACCGTCACATGGACATACTAGCGTGTAGCATTTGGCAGGTACATCATCAACAGTGTTAACTATACATTGTTTAGTTTTCATGACATCTAATTATGAGATTGAGGGTAAATGAAGATATGTAGATCTCAAAGCTCTATTCGTTTAAATTTTTGGCAGCTAACATATCGTCCCTGTTGTTTTCAACCCAAATGGGAGGGTCGCGTTCGCTTTTTTGGCAGACAAGGGAGCTGCTTGGCTGCTCACCTCCGCCCAGTAAATCAGAAACAGACTGAAATGGAAAGAAAGAAAAATGCCCACCAAACATATCCAGACCCATGCAAGAGATTAATGAAGTCTCTTGAACGTCCAGCGAACACTTGTACCAGCAGCGACTCATGGCCCAGAGCTTCACTGACTCTGGGTTGCAGATTTGTGGACATGAGTAATGAGAAAATTATGTTCCGCCACAATGAAAGGATTATTTGACAGCAGCACAGATTCCACACCAAATGTTTATGTGTTCGTCATATAAAATGGGGTAACTGGCAGCCAAGCTTATAGGGGGATAAAGCAGCTTTGGTCAAGGTTACAATTAGAGTTTGGTACCTCAAACCACATTGGTTAGAATTAAACTTAATGACGTTATTAAAGAAGAAAAACAATCGGTCACTTTGACCTCCACACAAGCGCTCTCACGACATTTCAGTGTAAAATTACTGCCTTTATTCTAATTACGTGTCTTCGATGTAATCCTCTTGTGGTGTAAAACTGTTAGTCTATTACCTTTTTGATGGAATAAATGCCTGAAAGTGTGTGTGGTTTTTTTGTTGTTAATCTATGGTATTTCTAAACCTAACACAAGCGAATGACTGAAGTGAGATGCAGTAAGTCCGCTTGTTTTCAATGTCTTTATTTTCTGGTATTTCTATAAACGTGATATTATGAAAACATGCTAAAAATAAAGGTAGCCCTCAAAAGTTTGAGTCACACACATTCTTGGTCCTTTTAATGGAAAAAATGTGATAAAATACGACTTTCTACCAAATAAAGTTGACTTGTTCGAGTAGATGACTATGTTTCATTTGAGGTCATTACTCACTGGCCTGGCCTTGTGTCAGTAAAAGCTACATGTCACAACTTTGACACATCTGTTTTCTGTCTCCCATCTCCTTCTTTCTGGAAACTTTTCTGCTTGATGAAGAGTTAAGTGCATTATGTTGTTGCCAAGAGTTGCTTCAGTCCCTGCTGATGCAGCAAGAGCAGTGAATCTTTGAAAAGGGATCAAAGTTGCTGTGACCTTGAGTGAATTTGTGCAACTAAGGTTACAATGTTAAGAAGAAAACAAAGAACTTGGCTATCAAACAGGACACTGGAAATAACAACCATTAATTATATGTTGAAGGTGCTAATGTTTTGTATTATAACCAAAATGTAAAATAAATTAGACTGAAATAGGAGGCTTAGGGAATGTGTAGGATTAAGTGGCATCTGTTTTCAGGGATTGTATATTAATTTCCTAACTTTGCTTTATTTTTTGTTCAAGATTTTTTGGACTTTTTACATTTATTCAGATAGGACAGCTCTAGTGTGAAGGGCAAATGACATACAGCAAAGGGCCGAGGTCAGAATTGAACCTGTGGCCGCGGCAATGAGGACACAGCCTCTGTTCATGGGGTGCTTGCTCTACTAGGTGAGATACTGGGACCCTGTAATGATGTTTTCATTATATTATAATCACATGAACCCTAGAATAACCCATATCTACATACAGAGTAGGTCCTCTTCAATGGAGTTTACCAAGTTGTAGTCTTAATGGAACAACCAAACAGTTCTGCTACCTCACCACTAGATTCCAATAAATCCTACACACTGGACCTTTAAGCATTTTAATGTTAGCGATGTCATGTGTTTACAGTAACCCCACATTAAATGAATTACCAAAAAAGCAAAATGAAGTCTTGCTATCAGAAAAAAATGAAAATACATTACCTGGAGATTCAATAAGGTAGTTGTATGTCATGATATGAGCACCCTGCCTTTGGGTGGGTTGTATTTGTCAAATCAACTCTTATTTCTTAAACATTTTTCATATAATGACGCCAAACATTGATCGACAACGACATAATCATTTGACTGATTTGCCATAGGATTAGGGCTCTTCTTTTTCAATTAAATTATTAAAAACGTCCAAATTTGAATTTAATGAAATCAAATTTATTTTCACCCAAATAGCAGTGGGTTCATGATACAAGGGCAAAGTACCTGGATGTGCTTCTCTCATCTATGTTCATGTTAGTATGCTCGCATTTGCATTTAGCTTAAAGCTATTTTGAGGTGCCAGCATGGCTGTAGACCCTTGGGACTCTTGTTCTTGTTAGCATAAGCATGTAGCAATGGGTGAAGCTTTTACCTTCAGGTTATATGAATTTATTCATACAGATAATTATTGCATTATGTCCCCCAGTCACTGTTTTGACTTGAGTGTTTTTCATGTGTGATTAACTTTTTCATCAAAAGAGAGCAGCTGACTAATTTTGCTGTCAAACTAATATTCGGATGATCTCGCAGGTCAGTCATGTCTTTGTTTACACAACGCCAACTTTGTCAGTCCCACTAAAGTTACTGATGGAAATAAATTAGCAATGACAATCTTCTGGACAATCTCCCAGTAGAGTGTGCTCATACACACCACTCCACTTTGTATGGCATCTCCATATGTCTAGACTTGCCTCTTCAAAGCATCCAGCCACCCGAGCGCCTCTATTTCGCCAACCTTCTCTCGCCTGCGTCACATCCCTTCCTTTCTGCTCCCAATAAAGCTGTGTAATACCCACTGGGATCAGAGAAAGAAATCACCTCTAATTTGTTGTTGCCAGTGCTACTAATTCACTTTATGGCAGTTAAATTAGAGGCAAAACAGGAAGTTGCGCTCATGTCAGATGTTTCAGTGCCTGGTGGTGACAGAAAATGATGTGTGGTGTCAGGTGATTTGTTGACTACTGTAATGAATTTGGGTCATGTAATGTGGTGCAGCAAGCGAGGTCCAGAATAATCAAGTGGTCTTGGAGAGTTCTTAGTAGTTCTTTCCCTACATCCCCTTTAATGACTCCGCTGGCTTTGTCTGCCGTACTTTCTGCTCATTGACATTCATAACAGACATCGGTAAAAATGGGAGTCGCGGAGTGATTGCTTAGGTAATGTCTGCTGCTTAGCATGGAAAACCCTTTGTTCAGGTCCTCATCCTCAGGAGACAAGCACAAGAAAAAACTAATCCTGCTTTACTGTGTCTTTATTCCACTATTTTAGGCTCTTCGAACAATGTTTTGCTTTAACTGACCTGGTTTGCCTCATACTAACCTGTCTAGACTTTGATTAAAGGTGTTACCATGGTAATAGCCAACACAGGAAGCAGAAGAACCGAGGGGAAGTGCTTCCTGCAGTGACCTGGTTTATAGTTTTTAGAGTGTCCTGTGCCTGGGGCAGACAGATGGTTGAGGACAAAAATGCAAGCTGGGCAAGACCACCTGAGTCACCACCGCCTTGCAAAGCAACAATTGATCAACACAAAGTGGCTCATTCAAATGTCCCAAATAGAAGTAACGACACTTTATTGGATTCTGAAAACAAAATGCTCTTCCTAAATAGGAGTTACTAAAAGTTGGTCCATTAATGAACCCTATAAAATGCATTACAAGCACCAAGTGGAATGCTTATAAAGCCTGTCTGTGGTTTTGTTCATGTTTGGAGGACACCTGAAGGCTTGAGGGGTTTTCAAGTCTCACTGGGCTGCAAGTGTAAAGCCAGGAGTTTTCTGGATGTCAATAGCAAAGATTAACCTTTGACAGACAGATCAGGCGACCAAATCAAAAGCAGAAGATGAAGTCTATTCAGACTTGACAGACATTTCAGGTGGATTTTTTTTTTATACTAAGATTGGTGAGCTGAACTATTCTGAACAAAAATTTAAACAATACGTTTTTTTCTCTCCCATATTTCACAGGTAAAGTTTAAGATCTAAGGCTTTTCATGCACTAGATAAGTTTCTCAAATTTTGGCAACACACTCCAAGATAATTCGTGCACCTGACAGGTGTTGCATGTGAAGATGCTGATTCAACTACGTCGTTAGTAAACAGGTGTGCCCTGGGACAGTCGCAAAAAAAGCCCACTCTAAAATGTGCGACGTGATCACAGCACAACTCCACAGATGTCACAAGTTATGAGAAAGCAATCCATTGGCTTGCTGACTGCAGGAATGTCCTCCAGAGCTGTTGCATATGAACTGAATGTTCATTTCAATAACATAAGCCATTCCCAATGACATTTCTGTGAATTTGGCTGTACATCCAACTGGCCTCAGAACCACAGACTACATATAACCACAGCAGCTCGAGATCTCCACATTCAGCATATTTAATCACACAAACAGCTGAATTCAAATGTAGACACCAATTCTTTGAAATAAGTGACAAATCCTTACAGATAAAGATAATATATGAGCTCTAAGTAGTTAGGTATGGAGCAGAGTTCCAGAGCAGATGTAATATGGCAATTTTCAGATCTCATTTGTTGATGAATGAATAACCACTAAGGGTTAGCCTACATATGGAAACAAGCACAACTTGAAAACTGAAACTTTTAAAGAGAGGAATTTAGACTACATAATTTCAGATAGATCAATTTAAATGAAAATATTTCACTGTTGATTACATGTAAATTTATTTTACTATTTTCAGTATTTTACTGTATCCAGTCTGGGATGACCAAATGGTTCAGGTAAAGCATTAATTTCGAATCAAGTATGTGATTGAGTGTATCATTCAGTATCAATATCAGATTTAATTAATTCTGTAGTCCTCTCATTTTTAAAACCTTCCACAGTGTGAACAGGTTGATTTCTTTTATGCCTTTCACCTTGCGTAATGTTATCAAGAGTGACTTGCAGTGCATTACAAGAAGAGAGATATAATGTCCTAACTGGAAAAATAACAAAAAACATGCAACAAAATATACGGCAGTATCATCTGCATAAAGATGCACTTTACAAGTCTTGCATCTTGTACTGTAAATGATAAACGGCACAGGGACCAAAATGGATTCCTGTGGTACACCTAGCAGGCAGGGATTCAGGTCTTTTGTCCCCACCTTCACAAACTGTTGGTCTGATAAACAGCTCCTCAAGCTATTATCATATTATCATTCCACAAATAACTTTATAAACATGAAGAATCGTGCCCTTTATCCTTTCTTTTGCAAATAAATGTGGAGTCAAAAAGTATATAGCCCCAAAAACTAATGAAATCTTTTAAAACTAATGGAGCATATATAAGATGATATGCATTAAATGTCCCCATGTTTCAATGTCCATAAATCTGTTCTGGACTATGTCTTGCAGTTCCACAGGTGGATAAAATCATAAATGCTACAAAAACAATAATCAACATGTAACAATTTACACATATACAACATCTGACAACCTAATACACAAACACATTTTTAACGCTAAAGTGACGCTGTATATAACTCTATAGTATAACCATAGTAATTTCCTAAAGTGCCTTAAAAGACATAGAAATACTATTGAGGAAACACCATAGCCATTCCATATAAAAAAAATATTTAAAAGAAACACTATAGTATCACTTTTAATTCCCCTATGAGATCACCATAGCCAAATATTTCTGTATTTATTTTCTATAGTGCATTCCAAAAACTGAATAACACTGTGTTTTTATAAGGGCAACAGTAACAGTTATTATATTTATATATGTATTTTTCTTTTTATGGCTGAATCACGTGTTTTTAGGATTCTAATGAGAAGCTACTAAGACTAATGTGCTCTGTTTGGTTCTTTAGAGCAAGATGTGCTGCTTTTCTGGAAGAGAGGAACACTCATACTGGAGGCCCCCTTGTGGAGCCCCTGAATATCAGAGTGCATATGTGTACAGTGTGTGCATACATGTGTGTACTGGCAGTGGAGAGACTTCACTGGATATCTTCTCCAAATGTGTGTTTGTGTGGATTTGTGTGTGCAAAACTGTACAATTTGATGATACCCAGAATACCATTTATGCATGTGCGTGACCTAGTGAAAAATCTGCATTTGTCCTGCATGTGTGTGTATGTGTGTGTGTGTGTTGTCGGTGCAGGGCCAGACCAGGAACAGATGATGGGCTGTATATATGTGTGTGTGTGTCTTGAGGTCCCTCTGGCTCCCATGGTTTCTCTCTCTATCCCCTCCTCCCTCTCATTCTCCCCTCCCTCTGTTCCTTCTCTCCCTTCTGCTTCACCTCCGTCTCTCGGCTAACTCAAGCGCCACCTCCCTCTCGCACATGCAATAGCACTCTGCTCTGGGTCTGAAGCAGCCATTTTAACCCTTCACAAGGACTTTTATATCTTTTCTGAGATCAAGTTTGAGTTTCAGAGGAGAGTGAGGTCATTGTGGTCAATCATAAATTTGGAGTTCAGGCTTAGAGTTAAGACTAGGCTGGCTTTGATTTGGGGTTTAAGGGTTAAATTGGATGAGATAGCTGGGTTTAAACTTTGGGTTGAGCTGAGAGTAGTCAATGGGAGGTTGTCAAAGTACAGTAAGAGTGTGTGAAAGTGCAAAAGAGACACAGAACAGCAAATCACAGCAAAATTGCATTTGTGTGCCTCTTACAACTGTTTTCAATTACTGTATGTGAAAAAGAACAGCCACAAATGATATGCTGTCAATCACAAACACCATTGAAACATATCCACTTCCCATTTATATGTTTTCTATAAAATTCTTGCTGCTGCTCGTGAAACTTTTAGCAATTTTAAAGAGAAATATTGACCAAATTTCCAGCTACTGATGCATCATGGGAAAGAGGCCTCCGATTTTAATAAATATGTGAGGTGGAACGACAGCTGAATAGCATCACAGCTCTGTCTGTTTGTCTGGCTGGCTCACATGTAGGGTGTGGTTTAATATCCTGTTCCCTCTGTTCTTTTCTGCCTTCCTTTTCTCTTTTTGCTTCGTCTGATTCCAGTAATAACTGAATGTGGTCAGCACCAGAACAAAAGAATCACAAAAAGGGCTCAAAATTAGGTATTTTCAGCTACAGTACTACAAATAAAATTTATGAGTGAATACTTCATTTTACAGGGAAATCAGGGCTGTAATCATTCATTTAACATTAAAGAGGGAGTGGGTTTTCTCTGTATGCCTTTTGCGACCCAACCCTGGAGGGGGATACATTTTAGAAACTTAAATGCTGAACTGACCATTTTAAAGGATTTTAAATAAAAATGCTGGATTATTTAAGTACTGTTACACAAAAGGTATGTTTAGCATTACATGGCCTCTGTTTTTTATTTTAAAAATTCTATTGATGAAGATGTATGCTCACACAGAACACAATGCAACATTTTCAAATTGGTGCAATAACACAATAGACCATAAATTGTATAAAATAATGGGACAAAGCTACCATTGTACTATTATGGACTGCTGTCGCCATTTGGGGTTTTTTTTGGGAGCCAGAAGTAACCATATTTGAGCAAGAGGCTGGAGCTGTGGAGTTTAAAATCGTTTTTGTACTAAGCTGTTAACATGTTAATTTCTGCTGTAAAGTTGGGGATTTTAACATGGGGGTCTATGAAGATTTACTGTTTCAGAGCCAGCCTCAAGTGGCCACTTGATGAACTGCAGTTTTTGGCTCTATGCCTTGGCTTCATTTTTTAGGTTGCTGCTTAATACATGCAAATATGCCCCACGCAAATGGAAATTTATTAATTTGAGCAGGAAATTCGTGCGGTGCTTTATTGCCAAAGCCTGTTAATGTTGAGATCGAGTTGAAATCTTATGACATTACTGAGATGGACAAACAATGTGTCTGTCTGTGTGCATCTAGAGCGCCAACACTCAACGTGAGTACAGAGACTAATCTAAATAGGAGAGGGCAAGGAGATTTGTGAGCGAAGCCACAGGTCTACCAGCTAAATTCTAGAAATATGTATTTATGAACTGTGAACTTTTAGAGTTGCTCTGAGCTTTTGTGTTTGTATCACGTTATTTAAGCTATCATTTGTACTTCAACTTCAGACCAAACTAACCATTAGCTGCCGTCCCCAATGAATTAGCATAACTGTTAGCACAGCTGTAAAGTGAGAATATTCGCCAGTTGCAAAATACTCCAAAAATCACTTTTCACACAGCCATATACACACTTGTAAAACAATGAAAAAACAAAGAAAGAAGATAAAAGCATCCCAATATATCAGACTTTGTTTGGAATATTCCTATATATTTGTAAGTATGTCAGGGATGTATGAGTTTGATTTTGAGAACTTGCATATACACTTCATTTACTTATTATAATGGCAATTTGATAGATTTATTTATTATTACATTTGCAAAGGATTATCTCAGTAGGCATGGCATGGTTGCCTTTTGTAACATAGCCCTTATGTTAAATATTTTATCAATATATTAATTGGGATATTGGAGGGGTTGTATATATATATATATGAATAAAAACTGTTGCTTTACTTTTTAATATGTTTGAAAAGCAATTAAAAAACTGCAAGACTCTTTCTGCAAGTCAAACAGAAAGAGAAGATGCTCAAGGATTACCACTTCATGCACTCGAAAGAGCAGTGTTGTCTCCTTCCAAGAAGAAGAGTGATGGCTGGTTAACGGTGTTGTGGTTTTGGCTCGAGCATTATATATCTGATGGCAAAGCCTTGTAAGTCACATGTGAGTGAAAAAGAAATTTAAAAAAAAAGCCTTCTCTTTTTTATTTGAGGCAGAAAATGAAATTCCCAGAGAGAATAAAGTTTACATAAGAGTGTAACCAACACAGACTCAGAGAGAGGGTTGCAGTGTGCAAGCGCCCTTACTACGACTAATCCTGCAAACCTCCTGTTAGGATAAGCTTAAATATCAGACTGCATCCAGCACAGGATACAGAGGTACACAAATAAGTTCACCATCTGCCAAACTACTTAAACGAGTTCAGACTCTGTCGAGGGAGCAGTCCACATGATCATTACGTATGTGACTCCTACGCACAAGCACCAGACGACTGTGTGTGCACAGGTAGAGACACAGACTGTGATTGAGTGAAAAGCAGAAAATGTGCAAGTGGGGGAAAAAAAAGAGAAAAAGGAGACATAAAGAAGGGAGGAGGGTTTCTAGTGGATCCAGGTAGACATGTGGTGTTGTGATACGGGGTCAGGGTCCTGCTGGACCGTAGGGAGGTGCTGGTGAGCTCCCTGCCCTGCCGCAGCTCTTCCCTTCTGGACAAGCGCTAAGCCAGTGGAGCCTGGATCCATCCTCCCCTTCACTCTCCCTTCTTCACTCCCCCTCCTCCTCCTCCTGCCTTTTCCCAGCCCTCCCTCTCATCCCCCTCCTCCTGCTCCTCTTTCCCAGGCCCTATGGGTGCAGTGCCACGTTGCTGAGAGAACTTATTAGAGAGAGGGAAAAGAAGCACCTCCACGTGGGCTAATGCATTTTCTCCGCTTTTCTTCAAAATTCTTCACTTCTCCTTTGTTATGTATGTTGTTTTCCAGGCTCGCGGTCAAGTCAAATACTCTCACATTATTGCAAAAACTTCTCCCTGAAAATCTTATGACTCATGCCTGTGTGTGCAGATGTGTGAGTGTGATTGCATTGCTGGACTTTCCAGTCTGGTGCAAGTGTTTAAATATACCACTTTTTCCTCCATAAGATAAACTTCCTGAAGCATATGCATTTTAATTGCCACAAATTCTGATTTGGCAAACGGGTTTAGAGCCAAACTTGAGCTCCTGTATCTCATTTTACAGCTCAAAAACAGAGGTGGCATACATCAGCACCATTTTCTTATACATTCTCGCCATCTAGTGGATATCTCATTACTTACACATTTACGTACCATAACTAAGTCAGAAAGTCAACTGCGTTTCTAGAAATGCCTCACAGAAGGGAATACAATAAATTACAAGTAAATTAATAAGTTACAATACATTGATACTTGGTCATAATTTAGCCCCTAAAAAGAAGCTGAAAATTGGTCTATGTTTAGATGGTCTTGGTCCTTGTGTAGCCCAAAAATAGCTGTTAAAAATTGGGCTGTGTTTAGAATTTCTGTTTTTGTCCTCATTTAGATAACACAATGAAAATTCAGTCTCATACAGCAAATGTGGACGTTTTCTGAACATTTTGATTGCTGTTTAAATACTTTAATATACAATATAAATATACTCACCAGTGTTTCCCAGTGTATCTATGGCGGGGGGGCGGGGCTGTGTCACCTCACTAGGTGAGTTGGATAATTGATCTGTTGATACGTTTACAGCTGATCAGATCGATGGATTAGAGGAGGTATTTGCACAGTTCTGTAAGTGAAAGAGAGTTTTAGGCCCAGCAAAATGAACGGTTTCGTTTCACTTTTAATACGTCTGACGCTCAGCTGCGCCTCAGACTCTACTTTGCTATAAATAACCAAAGGCTGTTTTAATAGGGCTCTTAATTAACAGTCCAATTCAATGGCAACCGCCAGTCTTTATTATTAGCTCATTTAGTCCAAGCCCTAATATATAATGGAAAGTGTCTTGTGCCAGCTTTTCTGGCCATTTTGAGTCATCTTTCAAGACCCACAGAATATTTTGTACAGACTCTGAAAACGCCGAATAGCTCAAATGAAAGAAGAAACAAGAAGAAGAAGAAGGCTAGCTTCAACGTCAAATGTGTAAATATGCAAAGTACAGCACAATGCAAGAAATAATGGCCCCAGTTCAGAGAGAGAAAACCCACAAAATAGAACCGGAGTCCTATTCCATTATTCCTACCTGCAGTATTCTGCTTTGAACACTATATTTTTCAAAGTAAACGCCTCGGACCCCGCCGGACTCTCAGTCAAGAGCATGGGGGGAGGGGGACCGAGATCCATGAGAGTTTCTTCCAGCGTCCGCTGGCAAAACTGGCCACTTGACCCGGTTTTTTGGGAGACATTTTATGCCGATATTGAATTGATGTAGCTTCGCTTCTGTAGTTTCGAATCACCTCCGTGCAGATCACTCTGCTCTCTGAATCCGGCTACTCCATTTCACGCTTTGATCTACCGTCTTTTGTACTACAACTACCAATCCCAGCAGCCCCCAAATTACACACAGGGGGCGTGAGAGCGCCCCCTTCTGCCAGCCGCCGAAAACACACTTTGACGTATATATACGTCAATGGCAGTCAAGCGTTGGCTTTTAAATGGCATATATACGTCAATGGCACTCAATGAGTTAATGGGAAACACTGCTAACTGCTTATGGACGTTCTTTGGATGACCACTATAGCTCCTTTTAGGTCAATTACAATGTTATACATTTTTATCCAAATGTGTCTGTGCGTGTTTTTAATGGGACAAATGTAACCAGCCCAGTAATTCAGACTGACCCCGCCTACTGCGCATGTCAGCGAGAGAGGGATAGCGTCACGCGCATGCTATGGACCGCCAGGTTCTGGTCGTTAAAGTTCTGGAATTTTCTGGACCCTTAACTCGGCGGACCCTTAACTTTCTGCACGTTAGCCAGGTGGACCCTTAACTTTCTGCACGTTAGCCAGGTGGACCCTTAACTTTCTGCACGTTAGCCAGGTGGACCCTTAACTTTCTGGACGTTAGCCAGGTGGACCCTTAACTTCGTGGAACTTTCTGGACTGTTAACATTCTAAAGGATTTTTTCTCATTTGGTGAGTATTTCAGAACATTATCGGCGTCATTATTGCTACAGTGGGCTATTTTTTATTTCTCTTTTAGTTGTATTACTTATGTATTTGAAACTATGATATTTTGTGATGAAAATTGTTTCTCTGCTTTTAGAAACCTGGTATATTTCGGAAAACTTGCAACTGTTTTTTTAGTAACTTTACCACTGACATGAGCGTGCTTCGGTGCTGCATCATGGTTAAGCTAACGGTAGATAGCTAGCTAACGAGCTTCGGGGAATGGTGGAACAAAAAACTGGGGTTTCGTTGTTTGTGAACTTAATACTACTAGCTAACTCAATAATATTAGCTAATGGAGGTTATTTTGGTGAGCAAGAAGGCTGAGGAAAACATGAATAGTCATAATATCAACAATATATATCCATACATCCATATAAGTTTTAAAATTAAAAATAAAAAAGTGATTGACACTGACAGAAGCAAACAAACAATCACTCATATCACATCACGGGGTGGGGGAAAAATGGATTCACATAAGAATCTGGATTCTCGTTTTTAACGATTCAGAATCGATTAAAAATCCTAAACATCGTTAATAGAATATATTTACTAAATGTAGTCTATTCTTAACCCTCTAAAATTTGTATAATATAGAATCGCCTTACTTTTTTCGCAAGTGAAAGCTGCCGGCTGTGCCGTTCAGATGGATGTCTCCGATGCTCTTTTAGAAGCCGCAGTATCCAGCCTGGGAATTCGGATGATTTTACGGGACTTTGTTCAATAAATCCATAATGATAGGTCTTGGGTGTCTTCCGTCCATATTTTATCCACATTTCGATGATAAAAGTACATTAGCGTCGATGCTAAACGCCATGTTGGTTTCCCATGGTTCCTGTGGAGAGAGGTCAGAGGTTTGTTTTGGTCTTGTCCACCAATCGGAGGACGGTCCGACGCTTTGTATCCGCATACGTATGCCACACGTCATCTGGAGCAAACTGCACTGTGGCTGGTCTAATACATCCATGGACTGGCCTAATCCTACTGTATCTATCGCTCTGTGTTATTGGTAGCGCCTTGTGCATTAGAATAAACTTTGGTAGCCCCTATAATATTTGGAATGACACAAAGGTAAATTAGGAGACAGTCTAACAAGCAGTAGGGCCTCATATGGCTGTAAACTGAGTTCACTGCAGACAGAGCAGGCAGGGGAATCAGGCCCCTCTCTGAAGTGTCAGGAGTGTGATGTGGCCCTCTGCATTATCACAGATAGGAGTTGCTTTGCAGAATGCCACAGATAATGGGATACACAAACAACTGCAAAACCCCCCAAAAAATGATGGATCTTTTGTTGGAAAAGTGTGCCCATTTTTAACTATAATAACTACAATGTTTATTTTTTTCAATTTCTGATTCCCAACACTTGGGAGAAAGGTTCTACAACAATCGAATCGAATTGTGACCCCAATCTAATGCTATCAAATAAAACAAAAGCACTGCATAAATTCTGCCTTAAAAAAAAGAAGAAGAAGAAAAAAAAATATTCAGGAGGCTATATAACATGGCACACCAGGAAAGAAAAGTCTTGAAAGGTATTCGATTAATAAATCTAAAAATAAGGCATTAATTGTTATTAAAATCTCTTAAATAAATCTTTCCCATACAGTGGCAGCTCACCTGTAACCTGTAACGGTGGCCTGGCAGTGGAGGCTACTACCCAAAAAATAAGTAATGGGATGTTTTTTTTTTAATTAATTAATACATTTTTAGATATTTATTTAGTTGATATTCCCCTTTTTTGTTTTTGTGTTCAGCTGATTTGATAGGGGGGGATACATAACTTTTTTTATTGTACATAGTTTTAACTAGACACATTTTGTTTGTTATATCAATAAATGTTTTATAAGTACTTCTTTATCTGTTGTCTTATTTTGAGAAAAAAAATCAACCTCATTATCAAACATGAATTTATGATTTTACATTTACTGTGTTGCTAATTTAGTACTATTTTGTCAGTAAATTTAGGCAAAACACAGCCATTGCTTATCTTGTGTGAATGCCCTCCATGAAACACATATGTAGCGGGAGTAATTTCGACATAACATGAGGTTCCTTAGTAATAATAGTCCTGTGTGAATGGGCCTTATGTCTATTTTGTGTTTTTGGACGCTGTGCTATGACTATCCTTCTATATCTCTTTATTCTTTGTCTTTCTACCAGTCCACACCCCGCAACATGGTCCATGCTGGACTTCTGGACTCCAACCCAGCACCCTTTGGTTCCCACACCAGACTGACCTACTGCTGCCATACTAGATCTACGAATAGTAAGAGCTGTTTTTATTTTCTTTAAGTCTGTGTTGTGTTTTTGGTTGGCTGCTGTGCCGACCAATCTGTTTGATTATGATTGTGGCCGCCGTGCCATGACTATCCATCTCTCTTCTCTGTAACTATCCCTTATTTCTGCTTTTACCTCCCTATCTCTCTGTATTCCTCATCCTTTTTTCTATTTATGGCTGCCATGCCCTGACTATCTCTCTATATCTCCTCTCTCTCTCTATCTGCCGTGAGACATAAGTGTCATCTACATTTTGCCACCTTAGAATTATGAGTTTTTAATCTGCATTCTGAGCAGTTTTGAGATATTATTGCAGTTTTGAGATATTAAGATATTAAGTTTTGCATTCATAACTGCAAAAATTATAAGAACAGTTTTTGTTTTCTAAATAAAAAGTCCAAAAATAAATATAATTTTTATGAAACACTTCACCTAATATTAAGTTGTCACAGAATAAGAATAATAACTTTGACTAAAAAGTCAGATATAATGCTGAGGTGGCGGTTTGTGTTATTTTTGGTTGGTTTGATTATCTGTTATGGCCGCCGTGCCATGTCTATCTGCTTGGATCTATTAGTTTAGATCTATATGATACTATAATTGTCAAAATTGAAAATTACACTCTGTTATTATTATTTATTACACACACACACATGCACACATGCACACACAGGGCCTATAGACATGCATTAGTTGTAGAGAGATGCTAGACTGATGGAGCTAACAGAGCTCCAAGCAGTTTGAGCTTCAGTGCCTTGCTCAAGGGCACCATCCTCCAGTTTCTGGTCAAGTCCCTGCAGACTGAGCTATTGCCGCCCAGCAAGGTCTACAAAAAGTAAGTGCCATTTTTATTTTTCATGTTTGTGTTGTGTTTTTGGCTGGCTGCCGTGCCGAGCAATCTGTTTGATTATCTGTCATGGCCGCCGTGCTGACATGTCTGTTTGGTTATCTTTAACGGCCGCTGTGCAATAACTATCGTTCCATTTATCACCCTACAAAGTCTTTCCCTCATCATTCCAACTATATCTCTATTTATCTTCATCTCTGGCTCATCTCTCTTGCCTCTCACACAATATATAAAGTGTTTTATTTTACTTAAAATCCGTCATGTGTTTTTGGTCGGCCGTCATGCTGACTTATCTCTTGTAATGATCTTGTATGGCTGCCGTGCCATGACTGTCTTATGCTTTCTATACTTGCTTCTATATAGAGGATATGTCAAACATGCAGTTAAAATATGAAACATGCGACAAAGATCTTTAGCAGATTTTAATTCAGGATATTGTATGCATATTTAATATCAGAGATGCGTTAAATATATGGAATCATATCCGTCGGGTATATCAGATATCTGAAACAGGATACGTCAAAGATGCTGGTAATATATGAAAAGATCTAACACATAAATCTAAAGCAGATTACACTGTAGGATATTTTATGAATATTTCATGGATGGGTGTCCGGTTCTGGATTTTTCAGGGTCCAATTTTGTCTGTTTATACAGAGATATGTCAAGATAGGATCCCCCAAAGATGCAATGTGTATTCTTGTGGATTTGTCCGCATCTCTGACATATACAAACATATCTGACTTTGGATAGGTCTGTATTTTCTGCTCATTTGTCCTGTGTAATTGCATGTGAGCTCTGTTAGAGAAAACAAAGGGAGGTATACGTTGCACTAGCAAATATACATATTCTTGGCACATCTTATTTTTCTTGTTTATTCATGAAATCATGATTTTAAATTTGTTATGGCTCTTTATCATGGAATGTAAACAGCATTTTATCCTGTGGACTAGATTCATAAAGAGTTGCATAACTTGCAACACTGACTGGATATTTTAGGTGCTTTTCAGTCTCATGTGTATCATAATGTCAGTATTTATCTGATATTGTTTGTTCCAAACTGCCATTAATCATATCCTTTATTTGACATTGCACAAATCCTGACAAGTTAATGTTGTTCCTGTCCTGATGTGAACCCCCCTGGGGAATCATAGCTACACAAACACGGTGTAAAAACAACAACCACCATGACTGATTTGTTTATGGAAATATTATGAAAACGCTCTGCAGTGGAACATTTTGGACCAGTGTCCATTTATCAGCATGAGAAAACTGACTACGGGGCTTTACATTTTTGCATCTAATTGCTCATAGTTTTTCTTCCCACATTTTTTAAATCAACCAAGTAAGATGGGACAAACAAAGGAAAACTCAAAATTTTGTAGGGTATGTTAGGCAAATTATTTCAGGCAAGACTTTTATTTTAGTCTGTGGTCCCTTTAATATTTTAAAAGCAACATAAAGGAAACCCCCTCTTGATTTTTCCCTAAACCCCTTCTGAACCAAACAGCAGGCAATCTGCTGAGACACAGAATTCAGTCATTATGCCACTCAGATGGGTGACTGTTGTCCAGCTTTTGCAAACAGCAGAGCTTGTGTCTGCATGAATTATTATAGGGATCTTTATTTTATTCCACAATATTTACACCAACAACCAAACATCAAGCCACATATGAATGTACTGTTGGAATATATGGGCTGATGCAATCAATGCGATCACAGAAAAATAATAAAAACGAAGATATTGTCAATAAAAAGGTCTTTAATAGCACCAAAAGCCCCAACATCCACAAGCCCACATCCTAGAAACTTTGACAAAATAAGAAGCAATAAAGTACAGTGTATTTTTCAAGCAACAGTGTCCAACTTTGCAACAAACAGCTGAGTTTGTTTGCAAATGTCTGTATGTTATATGGAACCTGCATTGATTCCCATCAAATTTAGAATCTTAACATCATTAACTACAAGTTAAACCACACATAGAAGCAAACCTATTTATATAACTGTAAGCAATTTTCAGATTGATTTCCATCCTTCCATGAAAATCATATTGCATCCATTTGAAATGTGCCCGAAAGCGATGATCCATAACAGTCAGCATGTATATTTTCATATATTTACACCAATAATCAAATGTCAAGTCACATATATGGGGTGATTACGATCAATGAGCTCACAGGGAAATAATATGAAAAAGGAGAAAGTGTCTTTAATAGCCAAAAAATAATATAAATGTGGCTCACTGATATAACTGCAAACAATTTTCCAAAGAATGCAATAATAGGACGCTTTCGGTTTTCCTAACTTCTTCAGGGAGTTATTTAATCTATTGTGGCCTGAAAATCATCTTGCAGACACTTTAGATGTGCTTAAAAGAGACAATCCATCACAATCAACCTGTACTGTATATTTTGTTAGTGTGAACTATAGAGAAAACTCTTGAACCATCTGAAATTCTCATCATGAAAAACATAAAGACCAAACCTGCATCCTTTTCACATAATCCATGTCTATTTTAAGAAAAAAAAGATTTGATTGAAAGATTGAATTTTCTGTCAAATGCTTTTCAGCAGCTGACTACTCTATTGGGCATTAGGTACGGATAAAAGACCTAAAATAAGGATGACAAATGTGTCTGTGATATCCTGGTCTCTACAGATGTCAGTGCAATGAATGGAAATTGAATGTTGCATGGAAATTTTTAAAGATCCTGCTTTGGAAAAAGGTCATGAGAAAACCAACCGTTAAGTCCATAATAGATGACGCTTGGTGGACACATTCATTTCGTGACTGATATCTTGGTTAGATTATTCCTGTTGGATTGTGCAATGATCCATTGTTCTCCATTTGGCGAAAAAACAGTTTGTGGGAAGAGAATGAACGTCGTAAAATGAGCCAAACAATAACTTGGGTGGGTTACACACAATAAATTGGATTTCACACATAATAAATACAATTTTTAATCAGTTGGTCAGCTTCATTATTGGTTTCTGGCATAGCAATTGCATTTACCACAGGTCTTGGATAAAGGGTTACAAAATGGGTGCCGTGCCATTGTTCCCAAATCCTATAGTTCAGTTGCCCCATTACTCAGAAAAATATCCCATTGGAGTGAAAGCCCTTTTTTACTGAAGTCAGCCTGTTATCCTCAAAACAAACACTGTACTTTGCTCTGAAGTACAGTGTCTCCAAAAATGCACAGCCCATGCAATACGTTTTAGTTTTCCAGCAGTGTCCCACACTCATCCTTTTTGTTTGTTTTTAATCAACCCTTGGCAGCATTTTCCCATGGCACTCTATCCATCGAACATGGTTGTTTTTTATTCACTAAATTTTCCTGCTGGGATAGTGCCATGAAAACCAGGTGCTTTTCACAACGGAAATTTTCACCAACCTGCTTTTTCCAAACCCTATGACCTGTTTATGCTTTAACCTAACTACACCCACATTCACCACAGTGTTGATGAGAAAAAAAATCAATGTATCTTCTACAAAATGAACACATGTAACATATCAGTGGTTCACAGAAGCATAGGCTACAATGCAAACATTTTGGGGAGGATTAAAAAAACATATAAAATACTAATATATCTTGTGTTGCAAGATATATTAGTATTTTATATGTTTTTTTTTTCAAACTAAGAACACCTGTCTCTTGGGGTTACTGTCACTTCCATCACATACTAGATGTTTGTACACATTATGAGCACAGCAAGTGCAGCAGTTGTGTTGTTATGCAACCAAAGTCGAATGTCTTCCAAACATCTCAAGCCAGCATCATCTTGAATGATTGTAGCAGTTCCCCATTATTTGGTACTTGTTGTCATTTCTCTTTTTTCAGTTTATTTTAGCTGGATCTCACAATTCCTGGAGTTGATTGGAGGTTTATTCAGCTCACCTGTTGAACATGGTGTGAGAACTGACTCCTAATTAGGAAGTGAGAGCAGCTTGGTGCATTCCCTCTGCATGCACACTCAGGGCATTCTTCTGGTAGTTTAATGCTATCTTTTGTTATTCTGATTGAGGGGGATTTTTGTGCTTTCTAAAACTAAACTAATCCAGCTATGTGCTTTTGTTGACATCCCAACACTGGTAGCAGCAACAGCTGATGCAGAAGGATGCCTATAGTGTAGTAAATAGACATGGAAGTCCCATGAGAGAGTGGCAATATGTGACAACTTAGCATGAGAACGTGTTAAAATATCATAATGCTAATGTCCACAAAATTTGAAATGGGCAGTTCTCACAAACTAAGGGAGTAAGTACCTTTAAAATGCATATATTTTGTGCATAAATAGTCCAAGCACCATGAGTGTATCATGAAGTTTCAGTAGAAGTGTACCACCTGGAATCCCCGTAAGCATCTGAAAGCCTGTGCATCCAACCTCCCCATATCGATTAAATTTTGCTCCAACTGCACTCGTACAAGCCCGCTGAGGTGTGTGCTTTTATTGCCCCAGCAGAAAGAATCACGAGGAACTGATTGAATCTTGTTGTGGGTGAGCGCGACCAAGTGCAGAGCCTCCGGCAGCTGTCTGGGAACCTGACGTAAGATGTTGTGGCACAGGTCTAACTGGTGCAGAACAGGCATTGTCTTGAATGCCCCTGGTGCCACTTTGAAGATTTTGTTCCTTGCTAAACCTAGGTGTTCCAGGTTTTTCAAGGTGCCGAAAGCTGCTTTCTTTATAGAAGATATGAGGTTGGACTCCAGATTTAGAGTTTTAAGTGAGCGGGGGAGATGTCGTGGCACTTGTTTTAGTCGGTTTCCCTCTAAGTTGAGGCTTTCCAAGTGGGTTGTGTTAAGAAGAGACTCCTTGAGAAGACCTTTGTTTGTTATTCGGTTTGCACTCAGATCTAACACCACAAGCTCTGATATGCCATTGAAGGCTCCGCTACGAAATTGCTCAATGAGGTTCCCTTTGAGGTAGAGCTCCTTGATGGACAGTGGTAACCCCAGAGGAACTGATGTTAACTGGTTGTGATCCAGGTTCAGAGTGCGCAGGTTGGACAGTGGAGTGAGAACTGCATCAGGCAGAGATTCAGATCCGTTTCCCAGGCTGTTGTTGCTCAGGCTTAAAACCAAGAGGCCGGGGCAGCGGGCCCAGGCTGCCTCAGACATCACACTCACACCGTTATTGTCCAAACGAAGCTCCTCAAGAGAATGTGGAAGATCAGTTGGCACGCTGTTGAGGAGGTTCCTGTCCAGGTAGAGGCGCTTTAGAGCTGGGATCCCCTCAAAGGCCCCCTCTATGGTGCCATCTGTGAGCAGATTGTTGCTCAACACCAGGAACTCCATGGAGACATATTCACTGAGCAGGTCCAGCTGGATCATGTCGATGTGGTTATTCATGAGAAGAATGTAGCGAGCATTATAGGGAATACCGTAAGGAACCTTGTCCACACCTTTGTCTGAGCACTGGACCACTCTGGGAAAACAAGACACAGTGAGAGTCAGCATGTACATTGATCTTTAAAATGATGCCAATCACACACCAGCAAATAGTTTTGGAAAGCCTCCATGAATAATCATCACATTTTGATCATTTTATGGACTCAACAAACAACACATACATTGTATTTAGTGAGCTGCAGAACTGCTGACAGGCAGATTGTTTTTTTTTTTACTACTGTTTTCTGTCTTTTGTGCTTAGCTAAGAAAGCTAGCAGCTGACCAAGCTTCATATTTACTTTGCAAATGTCTCTTATCTAACACTTGCAAAAAAAAAAAAAATTAAGTGCGCACTACTCCATTAATGATTCTTTCATTATTGGTGAATGGTTTAGTCTCTAAAATGTCAGAAGGTGGTGAAAAATGCACTTCGTAAGATCCCAGAGCTTATGGTGCAGTCTGAAAGTTGCTAGTTTTCTCTGACCAACAAGCTTAAATCTCAAAATATTCCATTTAAAATATATAAATCAGAACAGTAGCAAATTCTCAGATGGGAAAATATAAACCAGTGGATGTCTAGACGGAGTAATGATTTGACTGTTCATTTCAGAACTGGAAAACATAGTAAACTTAATAATATAGCTGATTATATAAACATTGGAATTTATTAGGTTTAAATTATTATTAAAACACATTCTCTCTCCCAACTCGTTGGTAGCCCCACACTTCAAAGTAAGATGCTATAGGTACCTCTCTAGTGTCAGTTTTGGACGTTAAGGGATGGCATGTCTATTCGTTCTTGTAACATGCATCTGTTTTCAAAATAAACTTCCACGTTCACAGAGACACATAGGTTTCAACACCAAAACTATACAAGATTTAGGTAACAAAACTACTGTACTTTATTAAGTTTAGAAAAACGATCATGATTTGGATTAAAATTACTATGTTTGTTTCGTAATTCATGAAGGTTATTGACTGTCATGTGACGTAACTAAAGTGACATTAATTGCCAAATGTAGTTTAAAAAAGCTTTATGTTTCACATAGGACACAAACACAGGTCTCCTGGGTGAAAGTCCTATGTTTGTTTAATCCATCCACCACCCCTTCATGCAACCAAACTTGGACTTTCTCACTCTTTGTACTATGTCGTTGCCACTGAAATGGGCGTATTATGAGACAATGAGCTCCTGGGCACAAATATGTAAAGAACCTCACCACCTCGCCTCTGATATGTTTTACATGAGAGCAAGACATACAGACTTAGTGGTGATTTTACATCTCTTTGCTGTACTTATGCATCTTTTTTTGGTAATTCTTTGTTGTCTTGTAGTAGTTTTGTCGTTCCGTGTCTTTTTGTAGTAATTTGTCTTTCTTGGTGATTCGTATTAAATTGAGTGACATTTTGCGATGCCCTAGGAAGAGGAACAGGTTGATTATTATGTCTGGAAGTATTAAGTTTTACATTACATTATTCAGTGCTATTAATACCTTACCTTCCATAGCAGGCACACTCAGGAGGACAGTAGTTATCCTTAAAGTAAGGAAAGTGCGTTGGTGTGATGACCTTCTTCTTCTCTGATGGCTTTTGCGTTTTATTGTCCTTTTTCCTTTTCTTTTCTTTGGACTTCTTAATTGTCTTATTTTTACTACTTCTGTTGTTTTTCATTGGCCGTGTTGAAGGTGTTTTGGCAGTTGTCAGTCGCGGCCTGGCTGCAGGTTTGGTCATTTGTGGGTGAGGAGGAGGTGATTTATTTTGCGTCTCTGTAGGTTTGGTGTCATTTTCCATCAAATTAACTGTTCTGGTTTCTCCTGTGGGCTGAGTCATGTTTGGTTTAGAGGATTTGGCTTGAAATTCTTTTACAACTTTGCTTATAAACTTTGCTGCTTTGGCTTTTGGCGTTGCTACTTGCACCTCGGTGATAAATTCAGCCTCTTTTGGTTGAACGACAATGGTTTGAGGCTCCTTTCGTGCAGGTTTAAATATATTTTTGACCATCACATCCTCTAAATTTGGGCTAGCCTTTACTTCCAGATCATTCTGCTTGAGAATAGGATTCTGTAACACCTCAGTGAGGAGGCCTTCAAGCAGAAATATTGACCTCACCTCACCAGGAAGTACTGTTGACATGAAATTGATTGTTGTGGGACTAGGAGGAGTGACAGATGGGAGGAGAAGGTGAGGACTAACTTTGTGGTAAGAAGTCATAGAGGAGACCAGGGGAACTTGTGTGGATGATAAAGGGGCATTATGATAATGAACAGGAGGAGGAGAACTGGGAGGTTTCTGAGGCTGAGTGATAATTTGAGTTATGGCAGGAATCACTGATTCTTCTCTCAGTTGAGTAGAGGATGTGCTTAAAGGTGTGAGATCGCTAACTACCACGTGAGCTTCCTTTTCTCCATGTCCCCCTTCCTCTGCCACATTTTCTGGATTTACAGTTTCTCCTCTAATCTCCTCGTGAAGATGAATCCCTGCAACCAGCTTGCTTTGTCTTTCCTCTTCCATTATTTCTTGTTCCAGTTTATCTAGTTGATGACCTTTTTCCCGTGTTTTTGTGTTACCAGCTAGGATTGCCCTTACTGGCTCTGATTTTGTGAAGAGATTGAGTCCGTCTTCTCTCCTCTCCACTTCTTTATCGGTATCCGAATTAATCACAGCTTCAGGGAATTCTTCTCCTTTTGTTTCTTTACTTAAAATCTTAGACAATGTCTCAAGACGCATCCTTTCCTCATTCTCCAGGTTTGCCTCTGGAGTCAGTCCTTCACTCCAGTGTTCCTCATCCTCTGTTTTTCTTGTTTCAGTGGACTTGCCAGCATTTTCTTTATCCTTTACTGATATAGAAAGATCTTTCAGCTGATCAGATTGGTCTCTGTCCAGTTCCGCTACCTCGGTAACTGTCAGTCCTACAGTACAAACAAAGAGCAAACACTTACAGTTCATTTAAGTATTGGTCAAAAATGCAGAATTGCAATGCTAAAACCCAAATCAAGTTGCATTTGAGTAACATAATGGCCTGACAACAGTTAGCACTCCTTTTGAAAGGCTCATGAAATAATTAGCAGGGAAGTGTTATGACCTGTTGTTTGTAGCACTGTGATAATTAGTAAGAGATTGTATCTTCATTCTAAGTCTAAACTGTCACTAAAGCACATTTTGTTGGGTGTTTGACATGTTAAATAGGCCTAATGTTATACTTACTGGGTTGCAATACATATGAATATCCAGAAACTGTGAGGAACACAAGCAGCAGAGTGAGCACTTCCATTTTATCTGTTAAAAGACATGAAGAAAAAATCAGAGGGCGATGTAAATTAATACATAACTACAAAATGGCCATATGTGTATCAGTTAGTAATGATGAATTTGTGATGAATAAGTAATGAATTTGTGAAGGAAATGTTTTTTTCTTGAATGCCTTCATGGAAAACGGTAAACACTGAGTTTTGATAGGGTATGGTGTTTAACAGCCAACTATCAATGCATTTTTGCCAAAAAAAAAAAGAAGAAAAAGTCTGACTTTGAAGAGAACATTAGTTACGTTTCAATTTTAGTTTAGTGTAAATGATAAGGTTTTAGCATAAATGCATGTGTTTTGTGTACAGAATTCTGAAGTACCCTCAATATCTAGCATATGTCCATTTGTCCCCACCACTTGATACATTTAAGTAGCAAAATACTTTATTTTGACAAAATATGGAAGTGTTGAAATGAAACCTATGCCCTTCACACCAAATAAAGTTATTTTTTCTGTGAATGACTTCTTAGCAAACAAAATGAGTATTTGTTCATACTCACCCCAAAAAACACAACATGAAATATCCTAATTTGATGTAATGTCAGCGCTTTGTTGGTTTATATTTCTATATCTGTATTTTGTCACCTTCAAAGCTCAATTTGTTTCAAGGGCAAAGGTTTTCTAAAGGGGAAAAAAAGACTGATTTGCAATTATTATCTTTAAACATACAGCAGTGGAATCTGTGGAAAGTAGATTCAATGTCCAACAAAAGCATAAGCTATACCCCGGGATAAAAAAAAAGTTCCACATACATTATTCAGACTGATTTATGAGTGTTTCTTACCTGCCATGTATGCAGCCTCCTCATATGTCAAAGCTGAGTTCCTGCATCTATCCAGTTGACCCAACACCTGCCTCTTTGTGTGGACCGAAAGAGTCCAGAACAAATGGCCGCAACCTTTGAACCACACAAATGACTAATGTTTCAGTGCCCCTCTCTGTATGGAGATGTTTCACACACACACAAACACACACTGTGGGTTAGCTGCAGGTAATGACTCCACAAATGCCTTTATCTGGAAGAGGATTCTCACACTTACCCTCAATGTCAGAGGAATCTGAAGGATCAATAGCGGGAAAGAGGGGAAACCTTAGGGGAAGTGGGGTCAGAGGTGACGGTTGTTTTTTACAGTGGCTGCTGTTTGCTTCGCTGTGGGGAGACATTAACATCCCAGTGGTTATTATGGGGGGTGACAAGCAGCTCTTGGAAACTGCCTGGCCTTTGACCCGTATGCTAATAATCTGCTGTGCGTCAGGAAGTCTGGGAGCTGCTGATGCTAATGAGTGACTTACAGAGATGTGTGTCTTGCAGGGATTTGATTGTGTTTTGTTATGTTCTTTTCCTTAACTTTCAATTAGTTTTTCCCACAATTGCCTTATTTTAGTATGGAAAAGAAAATATTACATTTAGTTGATTCTAATTGTTTTACTCTGGTTTTAAAGCCCTAAAACAAGGAAAACCCATTTTGAAGAAAACTAGGTCATACATTTGACATGGTAAAAGGTCTTTGGTGACTTTCACTCACTTATTCAAGAGCTAGGATTTAAATCATAATGATTTTTACCTGAAAAATTAACAAAATTAAATGTTAATTTTGATTTTTGCAACTTGTAGAGAAAACTAATGTCAGTAATTCTGTCCTTTATTTGGAGTCTATTCAAGCATCCCAAACATTTTTACCAATGAATTTTTAAAACGTTTTCATAGCTTTTGCATAATATTTTACACTATTTCCATGACATGAAGTTGTCTAAAATGGGATTTAGTGGCATCCAGTGGGGAATTTCTCCAAATTGCCAAGTGAAGAACCCCTCCCACACACACACACACACACACACACACACACACACACACAATGAAGTTAGATTGATGATTGTTTTAATCAGTTTTCTGTTTTCTCTTCAGTCCATCATATTGTTTAGATTAGCCATTCATGTGGTCTTTCAAATTTATTCCTTTATCTACATTATGTGACACCTCGGATTCAAACAGATGTTTTCTTTCCTTCTCAGCTGCACTATCTGTATTTATGTGGGAGGAAAAGTGTATGTCTTGCTTCAGCAATCAGATGCTCTTTTTTTAACAATCCTCTGGGTCTCAAGAATATCATGTTCTTTAATGTTCTGTTATGTTTTCATTACATCTTGCATCATGTCAGCTCACACATGAGGCCAAGCATTCCTTTTGGGCTATCCCATGTTCTAATTCTGTCGTAGTGTATGGGAACGTGAATCTGTATCACAAATATAAATACAGGCAATCAAGACGGACTTAACTCGCATTTATACATTTCTATCCCAAGAGCTTTAGATCAGAATCAAGGGCGGATTATAAAACAATGGGCCCTTGGGCACAGAAATGCAAAATGCCTCACCACCTCTCTTGAATAGGAGCTAAACAACCAACTATGTGGTAGTTTGGTCTGTTCGAGTACATTTTATGTATTTTTTTGTCACTTTTTGGTCATTTTATGTCTCCAGTTTTGTGTCAGTTTGATGTATATTTCTGTCACCTTGAGAGAACTCTGTGCCTTTGTAGTTTTTTTTTTGTCCCCTTGTGGTCATTTCTTGTCTTATTTTGGGTCATTTTGTGTCTCTTTTGTCATCATTTGGTGCCTACTTATGGTTGTTATGTGTCTCAGACACAATTCTGTATCTTTTTGATCATTTTGTGTCTGTCTTATAGTCATTTGGTGCCTCCTTGCGGTCTTTTTTTTGTGGGGGGAGGTTCCTCAGTTGATTTGAGGGTGTAAGCCATTTGAGGCAGATTGTAATTTGTGATAGTGGGCTTTAGAAAAACAAAAAACAAAAAACAATTGTTTTGTGTCTCTTTGAGGTCAATTTGTTTCTCTCTGAAACAATGTTGTGTCTCTAAGGCTGATTTTTTTGCAGTTGTGATGAGGTTGTTCTGAGCTGTCTCAAACATTTATGAAAACAGGATCTTGATCCAAGAAGCAGGTTAATTGAATAATCTGGATAACTTTACTGAGTAAAACCCAGAGATGCACAAATCTGGATCATAAACAGATGCTTTTTGTTTGTCCAAATAACACAGTAAAACAGAGAGCTGTCTTTCTATACACACAAATACACACTTAATGCTGACATCTACTGTACATGCCCTGAACTGTAACAAGACAGAAACTGGACCGCAGTACCTCTACAGACCACAAATGGGCAGCATTTACCCAAAAATAACTGCATAAGTTTCCAGAGAGAACCTCTCATTGCATAACATTGCATGGGAAAAATACAGTAAATGGATTTTAATGTTTTGTCTGTGTGCCCAAATCGATTCTTCTTTCCTGAACCATGAAAAGAGAAATCACATCGTCCATATGAATACAGAATGGCACAAGGATACTGATTAAAATAAAGCCCATAAGAAGACGTCTCTTAACACCTTGAGCTTTGGCATCTCATTTCCTGTCGTAGGTGACGTAATGTAAAGGAGAGGGGGTGTGAAAACCAGCAATGATGAGAGAAACAGAGTGGGGGCGGTTTCTTATTAGACGTGCACCTGTTTTGGGGTAAAAATACCGGTGTATGCAGGCCTATTACCATTTTCTTCCCTATTACTACAAATAATGGCACACATCCCCTGTTTCAGAGTAAAATTATAAGAGAACATTGCTTTTTTTTAACCTGCCAATTGACAATTGTCATGAAGCAGCCACTTCATGTGTCTCTCAGGCTTTGATACCTCATCTCCAGCTCCAAAAATCCATTTCACAGACAAAGCTCATGATATAAAATCTGTCTGTCTGGACTTTCAGCCTCTAGCTAAATCACTTCTACAGTTCAGTGATTGTTCCCCAGTGCGCCCAAATGCCCTGACAGCTGCCCACCAGTCTCACCAGTTGCCCTTGCCCTGTATGTTTTTTTCTAATTCTTTGGCAAAGCCCCAAAATCACTTGAAACAACAATCAAAGAATAATCATTTTTCCAACTAGGTCACAGATTTGAATCAGGATTGGATTTCTAATTGTATTTGCAGATGTGGTTAAAAGCTGGGATTTGGGTTTTTGACCGAAAAGTTCATTTTTAAAGGGATGGTTCACCCCAGAATCAATAATATATATTTTTTCTCTTACCTGTAGTGGTATTTATTAGTCTACATAGTTTTGGTGTGAGCTGTTGAGTGTTGGAGATATCAGACATTGGGATTGCTGCCTCCTCTCCAATATAATGGAACTAGATGGGACTCAGCTTGTGGTGCATGAAGCAGCACAAAGACATTTTTTTTTAAAAAAAAAGAAAAACTAAACAGTGATGTCTCTTTCCTGAAATCTACCGAACAACAACTGCCAAATGTATCACTGCACAGAAGGAAGCATGCATCGACTCAAGGAGGACAGACTCATAACAGTGCAAAATGTAAACATTAATTGCGTCCTCCTTGGCTGAGCCATACTGTTAGCTAGTTCATTCATTGAAAGGTAGACATCTCTACGGCTGGTATCTCCAACACTCAGCAATTCACAACAAAAATCTAGATTGATATATAGCACTACAGGTAAGAGTTAAAACATCATTGTTGGGCACAAACCTCGTATCTCCACATTTCGCTATTTTCTTTTTTTTTTTCATAAATTAACTCTATTGGTCCTCCTCTATGTTTATCTGTGGGTTTTACCATTTCTCAACCAATGTAATGTATTAAAAAAGCTTGTGACTAAACTTCCTATCTCCATTGGATCCTTTTAAAAACACAGCGTTTTTTTCTAATTCCTGAAAAATAGCAAATTATGAGATAGGAGTTTTGTGCCCGACAGCAATGATATATGTATTTTTGATTTTGGGGTGAACTGTTTCTTTAAGTTCTGTTTTTGTCTCTTAGATCTTAGAAAACAACCTATTCTCAGCCTGTCCTCTGGGCTTTCTGGGCAAATGGTGATATCAGTGGTGAAGACAAAACCTAAGGTGAGGTATGTGTCATGAGTTTGTCACCGAAAATTCAGGTCCGGGCAGGTAACTGTGGAATTTGCATGAGGTTTTGGTTTGAAAGGGTATATAAGTGGCTGGTATGTAAGTGTGTGTGTGTGTGTGTGTGTGTGTGTGTATATGCAGGGCTTCCAGTGTGTATCGATGTAGGTTATGGTAATTGGACAGATAATTGATGGCAACATCAACACAGCTTGCCCTGGGTTTTTTTTTTTTTTTTGAAGGACACAAGATGTAATTTACAGTAAACACACCAAACATCAATATTATGAAGCCTGAGGACATAAATCCAGGAGGGACGGAGAAATATGCAGTAAAATGTGTGTAAATGCAGACAGTAGAAGGAGAAGGCTTGAGTGACAACACGGCTGTGTAAAAATAAACCCTCCCCCAAACTATCCCATCTGCTCGGAGCCTGACCGCTGGCAGTATAACAGCGGCGGCGGGGGTTAACAAGGGCAAAGGTCACAGACTGTGATCAATTTGTTGGCTAAGAGCGTCAGACCCACATTTGTGTGCGGTGCGTGACTCACTGGACAAACAGCCCACGGTGGAGGTGGATTTTCATCCCCCTGCTATCCTATAGGAGCTTATTCCTAATGTATGCTTCTCAGCTGAAACTACCCTGCAATTTCTTTACTTTCAACCCAGTCGCCATAAGAAATGTTGGCATTGCACATTTCTGGAAACCACAAATACGTTATGTGGCGGATGAGTTGAAACTTTGCACTCAACAGCCCCGTGGCTAATGTGTATTTAGGTTTAGGCACAAAAACCACTTGACTATGGTTAGAAAATAACTGTTTTTTGGCTCAAAATGTAGCAATGTCCTGGTAAAAAAAATAACACTTTCTGTGGCACTATCCTGGCAGGAAATGTAGTGATGTCTTGATAAAAAAAAAAAAAAACAACTGCCTTTTGTGGCACTATCCCAGTAGGAAACGGCAATATCTTGGTTAAAAAAACAAACACTCTGTGGAACTATTCTAGCAAGAAATGCAGCGATGCCTCCATAAATAACTTCTATTTGAAGAACTATGCCAACAGACGTGACTTTTCGTTTCACTGTCCTGGCAGGAAAGGTAGTGGTATCTTGGTAATTAACAACCACTTTTCTTGGCATTATCCTGGCAGGAAATCCAGCAATGCCTCGTTTAAAAAAACAACCACTTTTTGCAGCATTATGCCAATAGGAAATGAAGTGATGTCTTGGTAAAAAACAACTGCTTTTTGTGGAACTGTTCCTGGCAGGAAACAAAGTAATGTCTTGGTTTAAAAAAAAAGCTTTCTGTAGCATTATCCCATCAGGAAATGCAGGTTTATCTTGGCAAAACAATCACTTTTTGTGGCTCTATCCCTGGTGGAAACACAGTGATGGGTTACTTAAAACACCCACATTTGGTGGCTAAAAAGCTTCTGGCAGATGCAGCAATGACTTTCTAAAAAACAACCATTTTTGCAGTCAAGCTACAGCGGTCTACAGCTTGGCAGGCGTCTTGCCAAGGTGCCATTCATCCATCATCCCCTCTACCTCCCAATGACAAAGTCAGCCTAGGAAACTTTAATATAATACATATGAAACTTTAAAATGTAATGTGTCTGTGGTTTGCAGAAATGTAGAATACCAACATTTCCTTCTGGTGACTGGGCCAGTTACTTTACATGTAAATAGTTCTGCTATCAGGCATGTGAGGATAAAATAAACATTAACAAACATCGATTGCTCCAGTTCAGAGGTATTTGGCAGCAGAATGGAGACTTGGTACTGTCTGGGACGGTCAATGTTTTTGGGACACTGATTGAACATTAATGAACATCCAAAATGTCTTTTACAATTTCTTGACTATGCTCTTTTGACTTTACTGCAATGTCTTAGTGTAAAGATGTGCTAAAGTTAAAAAATAGGGATTTTGGGCAAGTAATTTGTGTTTATGTGAGACTAAACGATAGATACTTGCATACTTTTCTTTCTAAGACCATCCAAATATTTTCTCCAGGGAGGGCGGGAGTCATAAAGAGCAGAGGCCCCACAACACTGTTGTCTTAACCCTGCCTGGAATAGCTCCACCAAATTAAACCTATGTTTTTGTTTTAGTAGTCTTATGTGTCAGTGAACTCAACGTGGCAACTGAATGTAGAGAAAAGAGAAAAGAGGGAGGAGGGGAGAAATTGGAAACTAATCAGAAAAACATAGTTTGGACCAGCGTTGGGGCTTTTTTAACACACCTTTGAAGTCTGAGTCAGCGCGCACTTGAAATCAAAGGCTTACATTGGCATTAAAGTTATTTCTTTTGGTGTTGATGAAGCTTATCTAGCTTGCAGGTCAGCCAGCTCCTCATAAACAGCACATCCACAGTTAGGATATGCTGATAAAACAAGGTCAGGTCAGGGAAGACTGAACAGGAACACTGCAATACACTTTGTACAGGAAAAAGTGATCAGAGGATAAAGGCATGGACTGATCACTGAATAGGCCTACTGTGTACAGGACCAGGAGTCCAAAGTGTCCACCTGCAAAATGTCATTTAAATCAACATGTACAGTTAGGGAAGAGATTCAAAATGGCCACAAGGAGACACAAAAACACCACAAAGACATGAACTGGAGAGGAACTGCAAAGAGACACAATATAACTACTAAAAGGGCAACAAAACTACCACATTGAGACACAAAACAACCATAAAAACCACAACCAAAAACCACACACAAAATTTTCTCCCAAGGACACAAATGACTAAAACGAAGCAAAAACACCACAGAAAATAATATACAAAAATAATTTAAAAAAGGGGCAAAACAACCACAAAGAAACACAAAATGACTACAAAAGGGGCAAACAACCAAAAATACACACAAAAACTACAAATATGGATAATACAAAAACAAAGACGCACCAAATTACTACAAAAATGAATAAGAAAACATAAACAAAACAACTACAAAAATAGATAAAACAACTATGAATACAGACACCATGACTACAAAAAGGGCAAAACAACCACAAAGACTAACTAAACAACCAAAAAAGATACAAAATTACCTCTAAGACACACAAAATTATTAAAGAACTTCCACAAAGGGACACAAAAAAGATGCATGGCAACAACTAACACACACACACAACAACAAAAGTAGGCAAAACTGCCTCAAAGTCTGTCTTGATCCTGTGTAGGAGAGATGGTGGGGCCTTCTGTGCCTGGGGCACATTGTCTCATTATCTGCTCATGGATAAAGGTTATGTTTTTCACTAAAGACTGAATGTGACTATGAAAAATATATTTTTTCTTTGTTGCTTTATCTTCCTATCTGTTGGTCAGAGAGGACTCTTCATCCACGTGGACCCTTTCTTTGAAGAGCTCACTCAGGAGGCGCATTGATCGCTCACATGACCAAGTCTTTCCAAACATCCTCACAATTGATGTTTCCCATTGGGAAGACAACTGACCCACTGGGGTTGTTTTCCCATAAAAGTAACAATTATAGGAAGCTTTGACATTTGGCCGCCACATATTGCGATGAAGCAGGAGCAGAAGTACAGCACTGTAGCAGAGCACCTCCTTTTGTCCTTTAAATTACTCCATTGTTCCTCCTGAGTGACTCATGTGTTGCTGAAATCTCCATTTAGAGCACAATGATGATGTTGCTTAATGTGTGTCCTCTGAGCAGATTATTGATGCTATGAGCTACCATAGGCTCACCATATGCCACGATGACTCATATGTCAGCCCAGTACACCCAGTCAATCAACTGGTCTGTGCTTTTAACCTCTCTTTGTCTTTTTTTCTGCACACCAACATAGATGTACTTCTACACACAACATTTACAATCTGCAAAAGCAACAAGTGTGAAACATGTGGGTGGAGAAATGTACAGGATGTATATAGGGTATTGTATTGTTTCAGCGGGACACCGGGACAGATGGACACACAGTGTTTTGCAGGGTGATGTGGGTCATTGGGCTTGGTTAACAATTCTCCAGTGCTATGAAGCAATCTGTCACACTGCAAAACAAGGATGTGGCCTGATAGACAAGGTCAGAGTTAGAGATTTTTTTTTTCTCTCCTTTGTGCTTCCTCTTTTCAGTACAGTGTTACAAATAAACCGTTGGGAGCTGATGCTCTTTAACATACTGCAGCCTCTCCTGTACTGACATGTTGTCATGAAAGGACTAAAAGCTTATCTAAGCAACATTTCATATAACTAGTGGATCAATTGACTATTTGCAATGTGAGATATTTCACTCTGGATAAGTTCAAACAGAATTATGACCCAAATTTGCCGTTCTACTTCGCTCTATGGAGCATTTTAGCACATTTCAGCTCATTGTTTTGGTTTTCTTGCCCTCTTATCTATATTTTGGGGCTTTTTTTCTTCAAATAAAAGCTTTAAAAATCACTGTATGCAACCTGACTAGAAAGAAAACTCAGACTGACAAAGTTAGCAACTGGCCAGCAAACATAGTAGAGCATTTTGAGGATTAAAAGCTGGATATTTCTCTCAGGGGTCAGTGGAGATGAAAAACAGAGCAAAAAGGAGAGTAAATACTGGTCTTGAGATAGATGGCTAGAAACACGACTCCAAATGAATCATAAGCTCTTTTCACACATGCACTGCAAACTTGAACTTATCTAGACATTACCTGGAGTAGCTGTATGTGGGAAAATGAATGTCCAACTGAACAGATGTAACCCTGCCAGCTCCCAAATACAAAATCTGTTTAGTATTCTAATGAACCCATACGTGAGTGACATTTCTATCATGCTACTGGCATGAAACCACCAGAGGACAAACATAAATTTGGGTAATTTACATGAAAATTCAGAAACTTAAAGGCCAAAGCTAAAATAATCAGACAAATTCAAGGGACAGCATGAAAGTGTTTTTTTTTGTTGTTGTTGTTTTTTAAACCAAATTTCAAACTGGTTAGGTATCTCTGGTGTAACGTCCTGCCTCCTGCGTGCTGACCCCCCCCCCCAACCAATCTAAGTATTTCCAGTAGGTGAGAACGCTTCCAACACAGACAATCTGCTGTTGTGTGACACATTAGAAAGGGAAACTCCTGACAATATCCAGACCAGATTCTTCTGAATTAATGAGAAAATGGATATAGTGTTGCCTTGCATCTGCTGCCTTGCCTTGCAGATGCGTAAACGGGCAACTACAAGAAGTTTAACTTAACTTATGAACATTAAAGGTGATACTTTTTCTGTGATTATAGCATGGTTAGATAGGTGTTAATGTAGTTTTAAAGTTCACAAATATCCAAAATGTGAGGCAAACAATGCATAAATAACAAAAAATAAGATTCTAATCTTATTTCCTTCCAAAACCTTACAACATACATCTACATCTACATCTACATCTACGTCTACATCATACATCTGACACTATTTTCTTGATGAATTTACTGTACATCTATACTTACAAGTCTTTAAAAGAAAGTTAACACAATTGTTGCATGTTACAAGCTGTAAAAACTTGTTTATAGTGAACTGATCTTGTTGGCTTTTCCCCTCCATCCCTGCATAAAAAAACAAGAAGTGAGAAAAGCAGAAAAAAAAGTTGAAAAAAAGTCCCAGTGATGCTCTTTGTCCTCTCACCTAATGCTCTAGCATGAAACTCATGAATTTTGGGAAGACAAAGAACCAAACCATGAATGCAAATTATAAGAAAACAAAGCTGAAAATTGTAAATGTGATTTCTTTTCATGTTTAAGAAAC
Organism: Plectropomus leopardus; assembly: GCF_008729295.1. NCBI lineage: Eukaryota > Metazoa > Chordata > Actinopteri > Perciformes > Serranidae > Plectropomus > Plectropomus leopardus. Next base: position 7,497,168 of record NC_056484.1, read on the forward strand.
AGACCCCAACAAAAAAGTAATGCAGAAAACTTTCTTTATACAGAAAATCCAAATCAGCCTACATTGTGCGTCTTTGTGTGTGTGTGTGTGTGTGTGTGTGTGTGTCTGTCTGTCTGTCTGTGGATGGCGAGGGGCCCTTGTTATTATGTCCCACTGCTTTTCAATGGAACAGCTGTGCAAGCCTCCAGCTGCCTCCAAACAAGGCACGGGCTGCCTGGCAACTGCCCTCCCATTGGCCAACTTTCCACCTCCTTCGACCAATCGCAAGGGCCACGCTATGAGGAAGTGAATGGGGGTGAAAAACACAACAGTGTGTGAGAGAGAGAACAGAGAGGAGTGTGAGAAAGTTTGCAGTGAAAAACATGCAAGGAGTTGAAGAGAGATTTCAGCTCATGTTTCCAACAGGCAGTGATAAGATTGAGAAACCAGCGCATAGAGACTAATCATACTTTCACGGGAGCACTTTTTAAAAAAGCTCTCCAGACAGATTTGTATGCAAAGCTTTTAATGTTTCTCAAATCCTGTCTTTGGAAAATACCAGCATTTTGCCCTGTTAGCTTTGACCTTTTTAAACACAATGGAACAATTCTGAAAGGGAACAAGTTGTAATTTTGTGACAATCTTTCCCTCTTTATTAAACCCGCAGCTATTTCTGATAACATTTGTATGGAAGTTTTCCAAAGGACAAACACAAAAGAGACCAATCAGACGTGAAAATACGCTGCAAAAAACAGACATAACCCCTGATGTGAAGCCGTTTTTGCACAAATAAAACCCATACAGACATTTCTTGGGATCCTCAGAGTCACATCGACTCGAGGCAACAACAAGATGGTGACTTTTCTCTATTGATGTCGTCTGCTTTGTGTTTTGGCAGGCTGAGACATGCCACTGCACAACCTGCGTTTCCAGGGCTTTGAGTGGGCTTACTGGAGGATTTGAGTCACATCTCTTGAGGATAATAGGTGTTTGTTTTACAGTAGATGTGACGCATGCGGTTGCTAGATGTGAGGTCGGAAAATGCGAAAGAGAAAATGGTTGGGGGACTGTTTTAACTGATAAACAAGTTTCAGTAGCCTGTTTCACCTTAATGCATCCTCTGTGGGAGTGCAGTATACTGCATGCACATCTTTATGGTGTGTTTTGCAGACAAGTTGGTGAGCTCCATGCTCAGATACATCCTGTAATTACCAATCAAAGCAGCCTGCAGATCTTTGTGAGAACACGACACACGGCTTGTCTCTCCCCTGGAGGTCACACTTCAAGTCTCAATAGCAGTTTCTCCCGAAAAACAAGAAGACCCACGAATACACAAACAAACAGAAGGAGCAAGGTGGCCTGTGTGATGCGGCAACAAAGAAGGCTATAAACTGCATTACTGCTTACCTTAAAAAAACATGTGCAAACACTCTCGTAATTGCAGATTAGACACTAACACGCAACCCACACGCGTGCACGTAAACATCAGCAGAGTAAGTAGCACCATTATTTGTCACAGTGTAAAATATATGCCGATATGCTGACACAGCAAAGTGGTGGGCGACTCTGAGTCAGTGTGTATGATAACCAGCGGTGACACCACAGTGTGATGATACAGCTGACACAGTTCACCCAGCTCATAGTACAAACGCTATCTAACAATCTGCCACACAGGTTTTGTAAGTGGCCTAAATTTTCTGTACAAATGAGCAACAGCAGAGTACAGCTGGATGAGGCCACTGATTCCTGTTAGATTTCAATTTGATATTTTTGTTACAGTAACATTTTTGCTTGGATATGGAAGAGATTCCCAGAAGAACTAATGCTGGAAATTGTAACTGTAAGGACTTCTTTATTCTGGCGCATTATTTAGAATATTATAGATTACATTAAGAATTGACCTGAAAGGGTGTGCTGGGTACCTGTGCGGCATCGGTTTGGACAGTCAGGGATGGCGTGTCAATTTTTGCCTGTTACCTGCAATGTGCATTTTCAAAATAAACTTCCATTTTCACATGAAATGTTCAGTTTCTGTTAATTTAAGGCATATAGTCTCTTTTCAATATAGAGCAACTAAACCCCATTGATTCCAACTCTTGACCTTTGAGTGCAAAGTATTAAAATTCTACATATTGTGTACAAATATGCATAATGACTGCACTGTAAAGGTTGAAAGTTAGAGACTGCATTATTGCTATTGGCTGATGCTGGTAGCTGAAGCTTGCTTTCATCACCAATCGAGCCTCCCGTCACCGCCCTCTCACAAAATGACTACTTTTGTGGTATTTCCACAATATCTCACCTCAATTTTGTCAGTCTTACACGGCTTTGCTTTCTTCTAGCTCTTATCCGTCTTCATTGATTTTAATACAACCAGACAGCTGCCTTTAGGCTTGGTGGTGCCTTTAGTGGAGCAGCTTCGAGCATGTTTTGATTGAACTGAGGTTCACTAGGCTCTCACATGTCCAGATCTTGTTGTGAGAAGAACAAAAGGCTGGCTACACAAGACTAACGGGGTTAAAGGTCACATATCTATGGGGAAAGGTATATATTAAAAGATCAACCCCTGAATGAATATCGGATGATTCTAATCAAGACCAATACGTATCTGAATTTATTTATTTTTTAACCTAGCCCTACAGTATGCATGATGACATTTTATTTTGTAAGTAGAGCTGAAGAGGTTAGCAGATTAACTGATTAGTTGATGTGCAACAATTTAAAAAATAATACACTGGACTTATGTAACACTTTCAGAGTCCTCAGAGATGCTTTGCATAAAGAAGGATATAATAAAAAATGAGTAAATTCTTTAATGAATAAATAAAAATTAGTGGTCAATTTACAATAAAATTAAATTAAAAATAATAAAAAAAAATTGTTATACTGTTTAAGTCAGCAGTCTGTCAAAAAAACAGGCTTTTACTGCTCTGATCTGCTTAAATGTGAAAATTTAATTTTATTGTAAATTGACCTCTTTAGGGCTGTGGCCATTGTTTGGGCAAAACACAATGTAAAGATGTTATCTTAAATTTAGAAAGAATTAACAGATTAAACATTAGATTTGTGGATTCTGTTATCTGAGAAATAAGGTAAAAAATATCTGTATAATTCTACTGTAATGGAGTTATTTACTAATTATGTGATTACAATAAGTTGTTAGAAAAGGTCCTGGTGCAATATCATCTGTTTTGTACACAGCTGACATGCTCTGACATGGATAAAGATGAGTAAACTAAAATATTCCCTTTCACACGCAGGGATGATATTTTATTAGGCAGTTTGCCTGTGGCAAGTAATTTTCACATTGAGGTAAAGTAAAATTTACCCCACTTGTCAGCGTATGATTGCAGACTAATGAAACCTCAGGCCTGCAGGGCAACAGCTGAAAATCCTTCAATTCCTTCCCTGCTTATAGTAAATGAAATGGATTGAACGTAGCTCAATGTGAGCTTTTCAGCACAGGGGCAATTACAATTTAATTCAGGCTGTAAGGATTAACTATTATTTCATTCTTAATACATTATGACATTTACATTTAGTCATTAACACCAACTTCTTGCATCAAGTTAAAGCATTTTGTGGTTCTGCTCTGCCACAAGGACACACTCCAGCAGTTGTCATCCATCTTGATGAGCTGTCTCTCTTTGAAATGGCAGCTCCACCAGCCTTAGGCTCCAACTGGCCCTAACTGTAAAGTCACCACAGCTGTTGAGGAGGGAGACAAGTGCTGGCAAGCTGCTGTAAAAACTAGAAATGTTGGTGTTCATCAGGGACTGCTGTCTGCTGTGTGGCCAGTGCTGCTGTTGCTTCTTGCTTCCTTTCTGCCAGTGTTTTGATGATGTTCCTGCACTGAGGCCAAGGAGCCAAGAGCATCATCAGTGAGTACAGTGGTTCACTGTTTGTAGACATTTAAATTGTGAAAAATTCTGTAAACTAAAAAATGTATTGTCACAGAAAGGCAACTTTTGGAAAAATGGCATGAACTCACAAGAACAGACAGTGTTCGTGTTGAAGCAACAACCTCCGTGGCTGAAAAATGATAGCAACGCCGAAGTGCCACTTGAGGCCACAGAAATATACATGTTGAACATTCATGTATGGGGGGTAATTTTTATGTAACTCACCTGTTTACATTAAGGTTTAAAGTTATACATAATTAAGAGAGAGGCCACTTTGAGTGACAGGCTGTCTGTCAATAGTGTCTCAGCCTCTCTGACAGATCTCCTCCTCTGCTCCAGCCTCTTCCCTAAATGTGGCCAGTTCTGGCTTCAAAAAAACAAGATGGTTGCAGCCAAAATGCCAAACTCAAGGCTTCAAAACCAATCTACGATGTCACAGTGGCTACATCCATTATTTTATACAGTCCATGTTAATTTAAAGTTTTTTCACAAAAAGTTTATCAACAGGGCACTATCACTTACTATAACTTCAATGGGACGATTATGCTTTTCCATCATTTTAACACTATAAATGTGACCACAGTTTCAAATAATGAGATAAAAGTCTGTAAAAGTAATCCCTGCGATCAATGTGAATGCCATGTTTCCAACATTTCTTTTTTCTACAGTGGATTTCTTTATATGTACTTGCTCCAGGCATGCCACTGTTTACATCGTGTAGCCTACACTGCTTCATGTAGCTACATGCTAACGTCAGGGTAACATGTAAAATTGGTTGGCAATGTGTATATTTTTTCCTGATTACCAATCATATTCTTGCTGGAGCATGTCAGGATGTGAAGATTTTGTTTTATTGCTGATTTTTCACAATAAAAAGTGCTGTCATTCCACAACTGCAATGAAGGTGCAGAGACACCAAGATACAGAGCACCTGAAAATCAGAGCCGACTGGGCTCAGGAGGGGGTCTTAAAGAGACAGGTGCTAAAACAGCGTGTGTATACAGGTGCTACAGCACAGAAAGTATGAGAAAAATAACATGTTTTAGAACATTAAAGCATGTAAACATGCTCTATGAGAAACCCAAAATGAGTGAAATAGGTCCCCTTTAAACTTTGTAGTTAAATATCATCAGTCACTACGAAATAATTTTAAGTTGTGTGACCAAAATAATGAATTATAGATTCATATTGAAAAATTATAGAACAGTTTACCCCTGCCAGAAGGCTCCAGTGGAAGAAACCACACAGTGGGTGTGTGTATACACAATTTATAAATTATCCAGGTTTTTAAGAATCTGATCCATGTACCTCTATGATTTTGTTTGTTTATAAAGGCAGCACACTTGTTCTAAAAACCTTAAGGGGTTGTGCTGTACCTGTGTGGTTGTGCAGGCACAGTTTGTACCAGAATAAATTAGTAGTTGGCATAGTTTTAGGCAGTTTGTTTTTTCAAACTGCATATGTGTGATAAAGACTCTCAGGGGTATCCAGAGGACATCAACCCCAAAACTCCCCTCACTGTGTACACAAAAACCCAAGGGGAGTTTACCCAAACTGACCAATCGCAATTCTAATCAATACTGATCCCCAGAGATTACATGTGTGAGAAAACAGCTTCAGTCTGCTCCCACTGCGCTGCCCAGACAATCCCAACATAATCCAGAGTCCAGTCCTGGATTACCATGTCTGCTCCACCCATCTCCGCTTTATGGAAATTAGACAGGATTATATGAAGTCACACACACAGGCAGGGACACAAAACCTGTGCAAAATTCACATCTTTCTGAATGATCACACCTGTCGTTTCCTTAGATTAGTTGGCGTGGAGTAGATTTTTGAGAATCTTCTTCTCACAACAGAAACAAAGCATTTAGGCTGATTCCGTCTTATCTGGCAGGAGTGGGAGCAACATGGCAACTCTCAAATGTAGACTTGTTTTGTTTGGTGCATGGGAACATGTTGCCATAGTGACCGTGATACCTTTTTCTTACATGGTGGATGTGTTATGCAGACTCGTGAACTCCGGCAGATGGTTTCAATTCGGAAGAAGGTGCTTGTGTGCTTTTGAATAATTAAGAGCGAGTAGGTGAATGAGGGAGAAAAGGAACATGATCTTTTTGAATATACATTTGCACACGAAGTGTTTTCCATGCATGTTCGTGTGCAGGGGTTTCAGCGTCTGTCTTAATGCTTCTGAATGGGCAGCTCTAGATGAAAGCAATATTATTAGCAGATGGTTCAGTGACTGGTTTCCGAAGCACCGGCGGCTCCAGCAGAACTTTCATTAGCTATGTGATCTCTCCGTTGGTCTTATTTTTCTTCTCCCAATCCTGCTAATAACACAGAACCACTGATGTCTCTGTTCACACGCGTCCCTCATTTTCCACCCGCTTTATTCACTTTTCCACAGCAGACAGAAAAGCTTTTAGAAGAGCTCATGCAGAGACTTTGAAATAAAGAGACTGAATAGCTGTGTGTTACGGGTGAATGAACACGCAGGTGAGAAATTGCTGCTGTTCAAAATGTGACACTTGATAGGAAAAGTGCTCTGACGTGTGCAGCATCACTTATCAAACACTGCTAATTGATGCACATTAAAAGCCCACGCGTGTGCTCACAGTCACATACAAAGGGTAAAACGGCAGCTTTGTGGGTGGAGAGACCACACCACACTCTAGCAACCCTGTCTCTGATAAATTACATTCGTATATTACTAAACTGCATTCATAATTACGCTGAGGTGACAACGAAATTGCTGCCAGAATTATGTTCACACACGTTTCTGTAAATACGTCCAAGTAAATAAAACACTAAATCTTATCTAATGTACTGGATCAACAGGAAGTGGTCAGTATAGGGCTGGGTAGTGTTTTAAAAAGTATCATGCCAGTACTACTTGTACCTTAAAAAGTATCCCAATACCAATGGGGTACTTCATTTGATATCCATAGTGTAAATATGCAAATATTTTGGTAGCATCTCTGAATACAGTGCACTCAACTCCAGCAGTGTTTGAGATGTGGCTACTGCAGGAGTGTGAGCTCTGCTCAGGGGACAGTTGTGAAAGTCCACCCAGCTGCGCACTGTCAGTGACAGGGCTAACTGTTGCCATCATATGGCTAATCTTACAGTTATGAACTGGTGCAACACCAGAGCCATTTCAGTGTTGATGTGAGTTTGTTGGGACCGTTTGGCATTGGATGTTATAACGCTGCTACATATGTTAGCCCATGTTAACTGTGCAGGCGCTTAACTGAATTTTCAGTGAGGAGAGATGCTCCTTTGACAGCAGCAGCAAAAGATTTGTTGGAACAGTTTATCAGCCTGGTGTGGGATGGTGTCCATCACTGTTTTAGCACAGACATTGAACTAACCATTTGCTGAAGAGAGCATATAAGATTAGAAGATATTACTAAAAAACAAGGGAAAATGTCCAGAAAAAAATGTATTAATTATTCTCTGAATTCTATGTACAAAAATAGTTTACAAAAAGAAAATGTTTAAAATAAATTAAATTATATATTTTTAGCATTTTCTTGAGATTTTTCTTTTATCTTTCTTTTTTATTGTCAAGAAATTCCTTTTTACTAATTTCTTGAAAAAAATTTGGGCCATTTCTTATAAAGAGGCTTGTCACCCCTTTTTTCCATGATTTAAAAGAAATCAAGTCAATCTGCTTAGGTTTTCAAAGGTTTAAATAGCTGGCTAGCACACATGGCTGTATATTTAAAATGGGAAAGTGCATAGCACGCTAGTTAAGAAACCCAGCCTGAAATGGCGACTCATCCTTATGAGATTCCATAATTTCTGCTACAAGTAAAACATACTGGAGGCTTTGGGTTTCAACAGCACCAAAAAAAAACAGATTCTAGTATATGACGAGTCTAAAAACATCTGCTTGAAATGCCTTAAATGTAAAATTGCGCACTCGTTCAACCACACAGAGATGCACCTAACATTCCAGAACATAAAACCATCCTTCTCCAATTTTCTTAATAGTGTTTCTCATAGCATCTTCCAGCCATTTGTATCCTTTCTCGTCATTATCTTTGAACGCAGCCCTCTGTAGAAGTGGATGATGAGTGGTTTAGTGAAAATGATCCCGACTTAAACAGTGATTTACATCCCTGGTTGGAGACTCAGTGGTGCAGACACATTCCCTGGCTGCTCAGGGGCTGGATTTTCCCTCTTCAGTCTGCCGGATCCTGCAAACCTCTGCAGGCAATAGACATTAAAGGGCAATGTATTTTTCTATAATTAGACAGAGAAATGGCACGTTCAAAATAATGAGGAGTGTGTGTGTAACTGTGGATGTATGTAAATTAAACAGCTCTACCTCTTGTGCACATGAACTCGAGTGGTCACTTTGATGGAAGCTAATGCTGATCCTAATGAAAATAAATCTAAAATTTTTCGTTAGAGAGGTTGCATATTTATTGTCGTGCATGTTCAGTTCTCTGCTTATGCAGTGTGCATCAACCTTCTGATCCTCAGAGAAGGAGGCCTTGTTTACCAGATAGTTTTAGAGCAAATCTCAGCCAATTACTGTCAGAGTTAAAACTCTGGTGTACAGCAGAGTCTGTGTGATTTGTGAAATTGGCTGTGATCAAGGCTCATACACGAATGCTTCTTCAAAGAGGCTGGAGATTTAAAGTGTTGTATTGGACTTTAAAAGCAGAGTTAACAAACACTGTTGGGAATGTGGGCTTTGCCTTCAGAGTCATTCATTTATGTACACACTCAAAGTTATTCCACAAGCTGTAGAGGCCAATGCTTTGCTATTTAAGGTGAAGGTTTCTATAGTTCACATTTTATATTTGTTGGAAATTAAATATAAGTGATGGCTTGTCATTTTAGTCAGACTGATTTCTCTAAAGCTTCTACCAACCAATTAAAAGAGGTGAGGAGTCAGCAGTCAATGACAGTATGAAACAGTAGATAGAACAGGTTTTTTAACAATTATGAATCCTTGCAACCTTGAGTTCCTTGATCATACAGTCATAAATATGTAAACAAAATGCAAGGCTGACTGGTCCAGTAGTTTGTGAGATTAGCTTTGGACACACACACAAAATCATACAACACAACCAAACGCACGGCCTCCTCCAGGCTCAGGCCTAGCAGAGATAATAACCTGTTAGTTTTCCATTTGCCTCTGTGTATAATCGGTCACAGTGTCAGTAAAGTCAGACAGACTGAAATAGATAACAAATTAATATGTAAGCATCTAAATGGGTCACCTATAAGAATTGTTTTGTATGTGACCCTATGCTTGTTTCTTCTGTCTTATATAATTGTAACAGGTTCTTTAGAGGCCTAAACATATATTTAAATTTGTAAGCTCCACATGAATGTGGACATAATCATCAATGCAACATCTTTAATCAGGAATACTATTCTTATGATTTCTCTATTTTTAGATTTAGCCTCTGCCATTTTCAGCTCATTTGGAAGCCTTTCATTAATTTTTCACTTCAGCCATTCAGATGTGGCCGTGACCTCTGTGAACAAATCATCTCAATGTGGTCAAACTTTAAAAACCTCCTCTACCTCCATCTTATTCACATATCATCAGCAGCTGTCTATTGGGTCCTTCCAGTGATCTCCTCAGGAGTGCCGTTTCGCATCACATCCATCCAGCTTTACTCTTTCACCACCAATAATGTCTCGACTTCATCTTATTCTTGGCCATAACCTCCCCCTTATAATAACAGTGTTACAGAATGAGCTCAAAGAAAAAGACTCATCATATATCTCTTCTATTATTTTTCTTTTATGCACACTCTATAGAAAATATGAACTTAATAACTCTTTAAGGCAGTCTGTCTATGGATCTCTCTCCTGACTGAAATATCATTTTCACATTATGATTTTTATAGATTTCCCTTGTGTTAGGGATTCACATGATTGCACAATACCATTCTCATTTAAATCTGGTTTTCCTCAAGATCCAGCTCCTCTGTGCTTCTCTGTAAAACAGCAGCATGTGGTTAAAGACACTGTGGAACAAAATTTCAGCTAAACAGACAGCTAAACAAATTGTGAGCATGACAGTACCAAAGATATTTCGATGTTTTTTGTGTCTTTTCTCATGGATTTCACACTATGTAGTCTTTTTTTTCCCAAATGGCCTCTCACACACTGAAAACAATAATTTCATAAAGGAATTTGTATTGTCGCGTGCTCTATAATGGATGGCGCAGAACATACAAATGTCATAAAACACATCTATAAATCAGAAACCAACGCCAGTACGAGTAATCGGTATTCTTTCCTTTTAGTACAAACACTCTACTGAAAGCTTAATAACTTCAGATTATATTCGTTCACCATCTTTCATATCAGTCATAACATTCCACCAGAAGCACAATAAAATAATCTTTCATGCGGATTCATTCTTAACAAGGGGATTATTTGATGTTGTAACCTGCCATGTGGAATTGTGATGCAAACATGTTGACAAATTGTGAAAATCCTCTTAAAAGAGAATTGTCTGAACGTATAGAGGGAGAGATTTTTGAATTGTATATGGAAATTTAGCTGTTATCTCTGGTTACTTAGTGACTAATTCACCAAGCGAAAAGCTCCTTTAGGGTCTATTTGCATATGCAAAGTGCAGAGATATGGGAATAAACAATCTCTGGGTGTTTGGAGAGGTATGTGTGTGTGTGTGTGTGTGTGTGTGTGTGTGTGTGTGTGTGTGTGTGTGTGTGTGTGTGTGTGTGTGTGTGTGTCTGACATGGATCACAGAATATGGCAGAGCAGAGTGCATCAGCAAGGCCTCTTGCTATTCCAGCTGCTGCGTGCGGGAAGATATCGTGTGTGTGTGTGTGTGTGTGTGTGCACTCCACAACTTTCATCTGAGCAAAATTTCACTGTGAATCACTCAAGTGTGTGTGTGTTTGTGTGTATGCGTGAGTGGGAGGGTTGAGCACACCCATTTGGTGGAACTCAAATAACTTTTTAATTAAAGATTGTCTTGTTTGAAGAGTAAATCGAGGAAAACTTTCTGGGAAGTAATCTGAAAAGTCGTTCAGAATAAATGATGAACCGACATACCTTTTTCTCTACGTTACAATAAATTTTTACCTAACTAACTGATAATATTTTTAATTTAAAGGTTCTATGTGAGATTTTAAACATTAACATTACAGCGAACAACTATTTGAGTAATGTCGTTCTGAGCAGAGTCACTTATGTTATAGCCCATGATGTCAAGTGTTACACATAAATACACATAAATACAAAAATTTAAAACAACATTTAATCAACCAACAAAACCATACAAAAAGCGCTACAGATCACATCAGACATTGAGGAAAGTGGTTGCAGTGCAACAGTAATGTGAAGTAGTTCCATTACTCCCTCAAAAAAATGACAATATACTCATGGAAATCCCCCAAATATCTTTTGTCTTGTTTTGTTGGTGCATTTTGATGCAACTGCTTCACAATAAAATGCAAAATTCCAAAAGAAACACAAGAGTTTCATTCCTCTTTTAAATTTTCACCCTTTATACATTTTTCTTCATAATGGCACAACAGTATTGCCAACAAATGGCAATAGACAGGTGGTAAAGTCAAATTTTTGAATCCATAACATTGAATGGCTATTGCTGAAAAAACAATTACCGTCATGAATGGTATATATATATTATCCAGTAATGTATCAGTTATTTTGATTTTGTGAGAATTTAACTTAAACTTTACATCAAAACAAGACAGAACATGCCTATCTAAAAATATGACATTCAACACAATAGCCTCTATTAATAGCTATATTTATGTCAAGCTCATAAATTACAGGCACTTTCATTGTCTTTCTAAGTCCTGCGGGCTGCAACAGGTGCATCCTAACCATCCCACACAAACATGCACACTTGCACTGCCTCAAAACAGGAAAATAAGAGGTGGGTGGCAGGATAAAAAGAAACAGGTTTGTTCTGTCTGGTTGGCTTTCACAGTATGTGCGGCCTCAAAGACACTACATTAAAACATGTAATAAATCAAGACAGAGCCAGAACATCCTGTCCTTCTATCTGGATCCTCTCTCTGTGTGTGTGTGTGTGAGTGTGTGTGTGTGTGTGTGAGTGTGTGTGTGAGAGAGGGAGAGAGAGAGAGAGAGAGAGAGAGAGAGAGTAACAACAAGGGAGAGTAATGGCTAAAAGACACAGAATGGGGCACACAAGCAGTTTGCAGTGTATGTGTGTGTGTGTCTCTGCGTCTCTACGTCTCTGCAAGCACGTAACTTGTGATAAACAGAAAACAAAGAGCAAAAGTGATAGATTAACACTGGCAGACTTCATTGACTAAGCGCTGGAACATTAGTGTTGGTCTGCTGTATAAACAGCATATGTAACCGCACTCTAGATAATAGATAATATTGTATGGCGCTGTGGCTTTCATTATTAGAGGGTCTCTTTAATCATGCATTGTTTGTTCCACCAGCTCCAGAGACAACACTTTTTTTTAACAAGAATAGCAGACGTTGGGTGCAAAGAATAATTTATCTAATGCTTGAAAGATGCAGGGAGAGTCTAATATTATATACATATGATAAACATAGACACGTAGGGTGGCCTCTTCCTCCGCATTATATACAAGTACTGGGATTGACTGGCCAACCAGCCGTGGGAAACTTCCTGCATATTTGAAAACTTCTGATAATCCACATGAAGGTCATCAGTCACTTCAACTACACTGATACAAAGACAGGCCAGCATTATCTCTCTCTCTCTCTGGTGATGTTGCAAACCAGCCCATTCACCAGTCATTATACATTTCCAGGAAGACGGCCTTATGCAGGGTTTCAGAAACACTGAGGTTCAAAAACCAAGCATGCAAGGGCATGCTCCCTAAAAAAAAATGTTGAGTTCCAGGAACTAAATCTGTGCATTTTAAGACATTTGGAGAGCAATAATTGGATAACAATAGCTTTAAAACCATGTCAGTGGGCAGTAGTATTATCATACAAGATACTAATTTATTACTTAAAGTAACTGTTCCACCTTGTTGTCAGGTCCAACCTGTCATCATCTCTACAATATTTTCTGTAGCTAAGCAACAAACCCAGTGGTTATTTTCATGTTTGACAACAGTCGAGTTGTTTCAGCGGTGATCAGCTGTTGCAGCCACCATCATTACAAATAGATTCTTATTCTGTGGGAAACAGTACGTTTACGTGCAAAGTTAAGTTGAGCGATGGTTGTAGCTCGATTAGGCCATTGAACTGGACTACTGTCCTTGTCCCAGTATACATGCACTGGGAGAGAATCTATTTATTGATGCAAGTATGTCCGACTCAACCATAATAGGTGGCAATATGCCTCCTTCCAGCTAGCTGCTGTTGGACATGTTTACATGCATTTTAAGTCCAGTTTTGGACTGACTAACAAAATGATCAAACTATTTCTAACATAATGGAAATATACTGACTTAATGCACATATTAATACACCCTAAATCCAAGATAGCATCCCAACAATTTTTTTTTGCAATTTTTACTTGCCCCCACAATTTAATTGTAAAAAATGCCTATTAACACTGCAACATGCATCACAATTTTCCAAAAAAAAAGCCTGGAAATCAGGCATTTTAGGCTGCAACAATCACTAATATAAAAAGGCCGGCAAAATCCTGAACGGACATCAACACATTTCTTTTTAAAATTCATATTTTTCAGTGAAATTGATAAAGAACAGAAAAACTTATTTTTGTATATGAATATTTATATATAACAAAAACTTAATTGACCCTGTGAGCTTATCTGACATACATATGCATAAACCCACAGGCACAAATAGGCACTCTGTCCTCTTGGGTCTGTGCCCAATTACAGATTACACAACCAGCCCAGCAGTAGGTTACCATGTTCCACAGGCACAGTTAACCACCAGATGTCTGTGTCTTAGTGTGTATGTGTCAGTGTACCAATTCAAACAACAGTTTTAAAACTGGATTGCAGCCAGTTGAAGTTTTTTTTGTGTGACATTTGATTTTCAAATTTTTGACCTTTTGCAGTTGCAGCTTCATTAACATGTTAAGGTGGATGTGACTGTCTGCAGAGAGCCGACTGTGAATTTTTCTGGAGACACGGCCGCCGAGGCGCAGAACCACGCTTGAGAAAACCTCACAAATCTCACCAGCTGTCTGTCTTTTCTTGTCTTGTCTTCGCCCGAGGCTTAGATGTTATCTGTTACTGCTTTTTAATATATTATCAATGAAGTATTCCCATATTCCAATCCAGTGCTTTTAGAAATTTTCACTATACGCTGGTTCATCTCAGAAAGGATCTGAGCAGGTTTGCAAACTGCCTGCTGTTGTTTCACAAGTGGGGAGGGTTTAACGTTTTAAATAATCCATGGATGCATCTGTGAGGCTTTTATGTCACACCCTTTCTCTCTATTTCTGTCTCCGCTCTCTCTGCGGGCAACCTGTGTCACCTGCCTCTGCACAGGTTTGTGCCACACCATAAAGGCAGCCTTTGCTCTGTTTCCTGTCTGAAAATCAGACGGTGCATCTTTTTTCAGAAAGCATGTCAACGACTCGTTACCACCAGGAGAATTGTCTTTTCATAGTGTTAAAATGTGTGTGTGTGATGTCTGCTGACATCTCTTAGTGCAGTATAGTATATTTACCTCATCAGTGACGACTGCCGATTGGGCTTGAGGCTACTGTCATGCTGTTGCCATGACATCTGGAATTGACAAAAAGATTCTGCCATGTTTGGTGCAAATAGGAGGGGAGAGGGCTGTTGACAAAAACATATACACAAACCCACGCTTAATAGAACCAAAGACGCAAGCAGACACGTGCACATTTTATCTCCTTAGATAAAAGAGGGAGCAGAATCCCAGTGATTGCTTTCATGAAAACATACTGAGTGATTTGAGGTCATTACCACGCAGCATGCTCTCAGGTAGCCAATCTGATTACATCCCCACAGCAGCTGATGATAGACTGAGTAGCTTTCAGTCCAAGTTTGTGTCAAAACACATTCCCGGCCTGTCATTGCGGGAGTTTTCAGATCTCTCCTGACAAATCTCTTGGATTCTGTCAGTAAATATTTCATACAGGCGGAGTATGGAAATGCTGTGATGAGAAAAGTGTTGCATAAACACATTTCAATGCCCTAAAAGAGACTATGAAACTGGAGAGCTGAGCTCAAGGGAACATGAGGGAAAAACAAAGAAAAATAGTGAACAATGACACAAGATTAATGTAATTTTAAAGGTCCAGTGCGTAGGATGAAAGAGTATATATTTGCAGAAATGGAAAATAATAAGTATGTTTTCTTTAGTGTATAAACACCTTGTTGTTGTGTTTGTGTAACCCCCAGAATGAGCCATTTATATCAGGGAGTGGGTTCTTGAGTTGGCCATGTTGCACTGCCATGTTTCTACAGTAGCCCAAAGCAGACAAACAAAACACTAACTCTAGATTTAGACTAAATTTGCCTCATTTTGAAAATCTTCTGAACATCCAAATCTTAGATCATCAGTGGAAAAAGCAGATTCTGGGCTAGCGGGTCATCTCCGACATGCGAAACAGCATCTCAATGACACTGATTTTTAGTATGAAACAACTTAAAACAAAAGAGGTTTACCTCTTTAAATCACCTGTTCCATTTGGTTTGGAGAGGAGGCGACCTTTGTGGATACTTCGGCTCCCGGTTTAAACCTCCTAAAAAATAAACACTGAAGGAATCCTAACCTGGAGACATTTTAACTGGTTGCAATCTGCAGTCCTATCTGCAAGTTGCCTATAAATCACCCTTACACACTGTTTCTTAAACATAACAATTAAAACTACAAATTTGACACATGAAAGCCCACATATACAGACTTCAGGTGGCTTTATATATATATATTTTATACTTTATACTTATATTTTAGTCAGCTAGAATGACAAACAACATGTTTCTATACATCCTAAACATTTAATGGGCGTACTGTTCCATGTTTTATGAAGCAAGAAGCTGGAGACATCTCATGGTACAGAGTGTGTAATGAGGAGAGACACCCCTTCATGGATTTTTAAACACACACACCATACCACAGGAGCTCGGTGCACTCAGCATAAAGAACGCAATTTATATAAAATTATCTTATTGTGAAAAATGAGATTATAAAGAAGCATAGTTTGGGTTTTTTTTCGTACAGGATAAAGCAGCATTTGGATTAAACATACAGCAGAGAGGGAAAGTTAAATGCAGCCCACTTCCTTGAACAATTCCACAGTAAAAACAGTACGACTCTCCTTTTTGACAACATTGTTAAACCTCAGTGGGATAGAATGGGCTTGAACGGCTGTTATGTAACCACTGTCAGGCGGTTGCCATGGTGATCTGTCCAGGACCACCACCTTTGAGAGGCATTGACCCGCCCCGATCTGCAGCCACATGACTCTGCTTGGCAGAATAATAGGTTTACTGGACCCCCGCTGATGTTATGTTTTCATGTCTCGCTCTGGATTTGTGCATGGGATGTGGTGGAGCGAGTTAACAAAATGATGGTATCAAACAGATTTTTTCCTATGTACTAAAGCTAACAGAAAGTAACAGTAACAGTTGGATGGAGTGGCGTCACATCCACCCTAGTCTCTATGAAGATGACAGTAGCACATCACAAGAGAGACAAGGCCTTATTCACACTCTCTGAATATAAAACTATTATAGAAAACTCAAATTACAGTGTGATCTAAATAGTCTGAGTCACATCACCACCTCTGTGTGGCTAATGGATCTACTGGCTGGCATGAAATGAGAGCACTGAGGCTTAATACAGGCGTCTTAAATGTTCTTCAAATAAGATATTCCACATGTGGCACATTTGCACCCTATGACACACAAAGTGAAGGCCCTTAAGCCCGGTATACACTGTATGATTTTTGGGCTGTCCCAGATGAAAGATGACCATCGGGAGAGAAATGTGGCAATATCTTTGGTCGTGGCTCTAAAACACGGGTCCTACGTCACACAGTGAGAGTGTCAGAAATTTGGGATGAGAATCTCACCGTGTCATTGCTGTTACCACCTACGTCTGCTAATCAAGAAATGCAGCATGAAATGACCCACTGATCAGCACAACATTGTTAAATGCTTGTAGAAGCTCATACTTACTTCGAGCCTCATAGCTATCACCGGTGCAGAGACATAAAAACATATTGCACTGGCATTGGTGTTGTTTATTCATCACGCCCCTATTGTGTAAAGACCTTGTTGGCTTGTTAACCACATAGAGACGAGAAAAGGGATAGGTTTTGGCTGTTGTGTGACTTTTCACATGCCATCCAACTGTGAAAAATAGCTGGTTATCCCACTCGAAAATTGACAATTTTTATTAAACTGAAGGTGAATAGGCTAGAAAATCCCTATTTGTAGTATAAAGTCAAACAACAGAGAGGGAAGCAATGGGATGATGCTGCGCTCAGACTGACCCCTGTGCTTCTCCTCACTTCATTTCTTTGATATTTTTTCTGCACTTTCAAAACAAACAGTTCCATGTTTATTTCAAGTCTTTTGGACAAGGCATTCCCGGGGTAACAGTGCATGTTTAACTGATTTCACACAAAGCCGTCTCAATAACAAGAGTCAACCATATTTTGACTCTCCACAAAGCTAACATTGTGTCTACTGCCTTGAAGTTCCGATGAGAAATAAATAATTTGCCCGAGTGGTACAGGCCTATTGTTCAGCAAACCAAACACAATCTGCTGCTGTAATCAGCTGCCGTCTTGCTCAACCGGCCCTCAAACTTGGCACAGTCCAGGTTGTTTGTACCAGAAAGATTTAGCTGAGGGGATTAGAGGTAAAACCTTAAAAACAAATTAAACCAGGTAGGCGCCAATTCATCCAAATTTATTGTGTCAAGCATATGAAACCTTGGACTAGATTTTAAGAATCCAGAATAGAGCAGATGATATATTTTACAGCATGAAGTCGAGGGATTTCTGATGGCTTTTGATTATTGATTATCTTCCTTTTCCAATGGAGACACGATGTTCTGCCTGGTTTTTCCGGGGCTTTCAATCTAAGAAGGTTTTAGCACAGTTTTTACTCTAACTTTAGCAGAACTGAGCACATTTCTGAGGAGTATTTCTGCTCTTCTCTATAATTCCCTTCCATTTTCCACCTCTCCCCTATTTAATTATGTAAATGGCTGAATTTAGCATGAGGCAATGCTTAGGGTACTGACGTAAAGACTTGCAACTGTACTGGAGGTCACAACAAAGTTTCCTCTCATTGACTTTCATTGTCGGGCAAGTTAATTAAAAAATGATACTGAAACCATTCATTATAGATACTTCATAGGTAATTATTCGATAGGTAATATAATTACTTACTCAAACTCAAAAGTAATTAGTCAGCAGCCAAAACAGACATCCCATCTTTTTTTTCTACACATGTAGAACTAGAAAATGAAAAATAAAGTAGTGGTTTTGAAGGCAGCCAATCCAATGTAAATACTGAATATTAACATAAGTGACAGCAACAACACAAAAGTATTGTTTTTTTTCTTTAGATTAGTTTTCGGGCTTTTTGCCTTTATTAAATAGGACAGCTTAAGCATGAGAGAGAGCGAGAGGGCATGACATGCAGCAAATTGCAGTAAGGATGTAGCCTCTGTACATTGGGGCCACGGGGCATCACGTAATGGTGTTACACTATTTTGCCACTATGAAAACAGGCTTCACAGCATCACCTGGGAGCCTGGCCTGCCAAACCAGATTTTCTACTGAACACAGAGAAACCAAATTGATATTTACGCTCCATTAAAATCACGGGGAAGCCGCCAAATAAGATGATCAACCCCCTGAATCTTGATGTAATGGAGTTGGTAGCAGGTAATAGAGTGACACTTTACAATGTAATTTACTCTGTAATGTACATGAAGTGGAGTGTTTTCATTGCCCAAAAGGTCTTTCCTGGTACACCAAAAAACTATGAAATTTGGGATATGTACATCAGAAAATTATAAATACACACTTAAGAGTTGAATGCAAAAATGACCTTGAGTTCCCCTGATTTGTGTGCCACATGCAATTATTTTCACTACATTTGTGTTTACTGTCCAGCTATTTATTAGTATTTAATGACTTACATCACTATGTGTAAGTGAAAATGAGAGTCCAAGTGTGTGTTTTTATTTTTCAAGATGTGTGTTAATAGAAATACTTTTTTTTTTAAAGATATTTTTTGGGGCGTTTTTGCCTTTAATTGATAGGACAGCACGAGTGTTAAAGGGGGAGAGAGAGAGGGGGTAACATGCAGCAAAGGGCCGAGGCTGGAATTGAACCTGCGGCCGCTGCGGTGAGGACTCAACCTCTATACATGGGGTGCCTGCTCTATCTACTAAGCCACCAGGTGCCCCATAGAAATACATTTTAAAGGCTTTTTAAAAGATTATGGATTTCTTGGGGAAATCATGACCTTGAAGTACAAAACTGAATGTAGCATTAATGCAGTTTTCCTTTGATCTACAGCTACGATACACCTACATTTATTGATCTGTAGGTCAGCTCTGAGTATACACTAATGGAAAGCAGAGGTTTCTCAAGTAACTTATTTTCATCAGAGTTTTGACTCGTGAAACTCACTCTGTCATAGAAGTACTGTCTCATGGGCCTTTCTAAAGTAATCCCCCCTTTACTTTTTGGAATGAGACAAGAAAAGGAAGACATGCAAGTAGCAAAACAGACCCGAGAAGTTCTGAAATACGACAGGAGGAGTCAGACCTAATCAATGAATGCAAATGCCATCCCGCACCAGCCCCGGGTGCCGCCGTGACTACGGATGCCGTGAATGTGTGGAACTAATCCTCAGGATTTGGGATAA
The DNA here is from genome assembly GCF_008729295.1 of Plectropomus leopardus. Taxonomy (NCBI): domain Eukaryota; kingdom Metazoa; phylum Chordata; class Actinopteri; order Perciformes; family Serranidae; genus Plectropomus; species Plectropomus leopardus. Next base: position 7,516,882 of record NC_056484.1, read on the forward strand.
CCCCCCCGCCCCTTCTGTCTTGCTGCACCAATTTTTCCCCCATCCCTGTTTTTTTTTTTTCTTCACATTTGATTTTCATGTTCGTATACAATTGCAACCCGTGACCTTCTTTCCATTAATCTGTTCAGTGGCTCCTGCTCGCCTCTACCAATTTCCCATCCGCTTATATTTCCAACAGTTTGATTGCTCGCCCCATCTTGTCCTCATTTTGCTTGTCATTCACTGCTTCCTACTTTTTCCCCTGCCTCCTCACTCATTATCTCCATCCTCTATCCTTCTTCCCCTGTGGTGACTTCACCATAAGTCCCTGCTGCACTTCCCCTTTCCTGTTCTCCTTCTCAACCTCCTCTCGTTCTCCCCTCATCCTCTCTCCTGTGGTACCACACACTCACACTGGCAGGGCCCTGAAGTTCATTTGCACCTCTGCAGCAGGCTCCACTGAAGCATTTCAAGGGTCACGGCTTTGACCTTGGAAGAACAATGCTACTATGGCAACAAGGTATGAGGCATGTCGAGCTACTACCTCCACCTTAGTCCATGAACAGACACAAGGTTGTTTAAAGGAGCAGTGTATGGGATTTAGAGGATTGCAGATTGCAACCAGCTGAAACTTCTTCCATGTGGCAAGCTTGAACTAGCAGTTAGAATTCCTTCAGTGTTCATTGTTCAGAAGGTTTTTACTGATAGCAGAATTATCCATAAAGGTCTCTACCTCTTAAAAAAACACTAGGTAGAAACACTGAATAAAACAGTATCATGTCACAAATCAGTGTTTCTCCTACGCTTTTTGGCTTGTTGACTAAGATGGCCTTCTGTAGAAACATGGTGCACTACATGGACGAGGACCCACTCCCTATGGAGATGTAAAAATGTTTAAGAAAAAATACTAATTATACTGTACACCATTTCTTCTAATATATCCCCAAAAATTCCTACACACTGGACCTTTAAGAAGAAGCTGTGTCTAGTGTTACATATTTATAATGAGTCACAAATGCTCACCAGCAGAAATTACCATAAAGGTTATGGTCCTGTCATCGAGCCACGCAGTAGAATCATTTTTAGCATTGTTAGGACTGAGGTGGTCGTATGTGCTTATGTTATTTTGGGGCCACAAACAATCCTGCTTAGGACCACCCAAGGCCTCAGCCTGGCTCTAGGCTTCATGAAACGCTTCCTTTCTTTACTCTACTTTTTCCATGTAGATCAATCTTAGATACATTTTCACAACGTTTTTTTCTAAACGTGCTAGTAATCTTTCTGTGTTGGTCCTCATCACAATTTCCATTTAAACCAAAATTCAATGTCTGTGCAATGTAAGAGTCCAACATCTTTCTTATATCATATTAACATTCGGTACCAGCAGGGTTTGGTGATTGCCATTTCCATCACCAACATGAAGTTTTATGTCAAACTAACAACTTTGGTTCAGGCATTTACTTCATGTCCTCCTCAAGATATAATAACTTCAGTGATTTCCAACAAACTCTTACATTTACGACCAAATATCTGCAAAACTAGGTACAGTCAGTCTCAGCTGTGGAGACATGGTGTAATCACCTCTAACTGCATGTTTGTTTAAAAGTAGGTAATGAAAAAGTTAATGTTATAGTAGCTCTTGGCTCGTGTGGCAAAGCTCTTGCTAATGTTCTCCACTAGAAAATACTCCAGTCTGTGGTCAGTAAAACTTCTGGCCTTTTGCCCTGCACTTCCAGGAAAGAGGCTTAATTAATGTGTCAATGTACAACCGCCAAATGGCAAGCCGGATCAACGAGGTTAAGCAATTGGACAATTGAGGCTGTTATATCACTTTTTAAAGTGCCCCAAGGTGAGGGTCATTATAGAAATGCTAAAATGTCAGTGCTGGATGGCCTCTTGCGTCAATGTCTGACTCAGCAAGATCAAATAAGGATATCCTGTTTGAACTGGAAAACAATCTGTTTCGCCGAAGGACCTGAAGGACTTAATTGTTTAACTGTTCAGTGTGTTTATGCTTCCCTGGGTGCAAGTTTGAGCAAGTGAATAGCCGGTAGGGAGGGGGGAGAATCACAGAACCAGTAAGTGATAGAAACATATGCCTCATTTCCACTGCATGGTTTGGCTCGACTTCTTTCGACTCGGCTCACTTAGGGCACCAGGTTCTTTTCACTATTTCTTTTTCTGCTGTGCTTAGTAATAGTTGTACTCCACTTAGTTCTCAGCAGATGGATCATTTAATTGGCAACCAAACAAAGGACCATCTGCACTTCATCAGTTGTATGGGGTAGTTTTTTAAGAAATATGGATCGAGAAAATAAAAAATGGGGGTCACTACTTGCTTGGCTAATTAAAAATTGCAGGTTTGTGCAAGATGTTCCCTATTGCACTAGCGATGGTTTTCTCTGACTAATCGGTGGTCTGCAGTGTTTTAACTTAAACTTCTAGTATTAAGTCAGATCGCTTGTAATCTTGACTGAGGTGCTACCAAAAAAGGTACTATCTACAACTTTTGCAAACAGAAAACCAAAGAGAGCAAGTCGAATGGAGTAGAGCAATTCCTTAAGATGCAGTGGAAATATGGCATTGATGTGGTAAAAGCTGGACTTGTCACTGAAAATACTGGCTCAAGGCTGAAGTTTTAAGTTTTTCTAGTGCTTTAATGGCTTTTACAAATCGATGACGCACTCTCTTTTGCCCATTGGTGGACATTTATATATCTAAGTAGTTTTGTTGCTTAAACCTAAAATGGTTTTTGGTGGTAAAACCTTCATTTTCTGCGAAGGACAACACACATTTATTAACATTTCCGTAAATGTGCTAGTGTTAGTCATCAAACTAATTTTCAACTGTAGTCCTTTGAAAAGATGTTTTGAAACTTGTTAAATGATAAAATTCACATAATAGCAGCAGGACATCATAAAGACAGCAACACCTGTGACAAACAGGAACTCCTTAGACAGAACACAAGCTATGCAAAGCAACAAGAAACAGAAGAACAACAATAGAAAACAATATCACAGCAGCAACATATAATATTTTAGCACAAAATAGCCATGCACGCAACATGAATCGACATACACTGAGCATAACATGCAGAGCAGCAATAGCAACAAGAAATAGCAATAAACAGAAGCTGAGATAAAATACAAGAGTCATAATGTAGACACTTGATAAAATGTTAAAAGATGCAGTTATGGGTTAACAATATGGTTATATGCACTAAAACACAGGCAGGACATGCAACACAAAGTTAGAGAGTTGAGAGTGCACATATTTCACACTTAGATATTTGCAAAAGGTAAATAAAATGCACTAGATAGAGTGTGTGACTTTACATGTGACATTTCTGTGATGCAGTTTTGTCACTTTTTATTTTCATTGCTATTTATCAGGATATAGTTTTCTATTTTTACAGTACTGAACTGGTGGTAATGGTTGTGACGGCCCCTCTGCTCCATTAGGTGTTCCTGTTTTCCTGGCAGTGCTCTTTGTTTTTCAGGATCCAGGTCAAGGCAGAGAGGGTCGTCGTTAGGCTCATGGGCCACACCTGGACCCAGTGTGGTTCAAGACATAAAAGCACACCAACTTGCAATAGTCTCTCTTACCTCGCTGGCACAGCTGCTGTTCTTTTTGGTTATCACACATATTTCCACACACCCATACATGCATACACAACTGATTATGGAGTGACGCATTCATTCACTTCTTTTTGGTTATTTTTGTAAATAAATAAGTTTTTAACATTTGTTAACTCACCTGGTCTCCTGTCTTTGTTGCAGCCTTTGAGCCAGGTTGTAACAGGGCCGATAAAGTACTGTACTGCAGTACAGTGTACTGTAGGTGCATAATATTGTATTTCATGTGATAGAAATTGGAAAAATGTCCTCCTTCCATGCAACTTTTCTAAACATCACAAAGATTATCTGATAGAAACTACATAATGACACACAGACAGTTTTGACTTCGGTTGTCCTTTTTGCTCTGTCTGCATGTCCTCTCACAACACCCATAAGACCCATATGTTTCAGTCACTGTCTTTAATTACTAATTAATTTGTCTTTCTGTCTCTCCGTCTCGGGACACCTCTCCTCATCCTCCCATCTCTGCTCCAGCAGACAAGGACGGGTGAGGACGATGGGATCCTGTGGTCCGCATAGGGATTTCATTATGGCTTACATCCAGAGGAATGAAACAGCAGCAAACAAGGACTTACACAAGGACAAACATCATAACAGGCTGCGCTTGAGTTTTTCACACTGTATTTTCTGGGGGTGACAATATCGCACATGCTGCCGTGCCTGAGTGGGGGTGGATGGTGTGTACTATAAAATACCATTTAGACTACAATGTGTGTGCGTGCGGGCCATTGTGTTGGTCGCGTGGAGCTCCAGACCCAGCTCCATCACTAATGTATGTCTGTCTGCAACCTCCCCCACTTCAGACACACTTCCACACACTCACACTGAAATGAGGTCAGATAGTGTCATGAATGTCTCTGCTGTGTGTCCTCTAGCACTTCATGCTGTACTCTGTGTGAATGTGTGTGTGCCCTCCCCACTCTGTGGTCGTGGGCATCAGTGTGTGTTCGCGGGGTTATTGTCAGGGCATGGGTGGTCACCGCAGCATGTTGTCTGATTGGCTGATTGGAGGGGTTGTTTTTGTTGTATCTCTGTGCCCAGTGAAGAGGAACAGACCCCCTGCAGACTGTAGCCTCCACACCAGACAGTCATCACACATACACACACACACACACACACACACCATTATTCCCCACGCTTTGGCAGGCCTTGTTACTATGCAGACACACTCCTGCTCTCCCACTTTGGCGGGCTCACTTCCCGGACAGAAGTATAGTGTTTTCAGCAACTTGACAGATGTAGGGCATGGCGGGGGCAACTGACTAAACAAGTTGAAATATTACACTTATACTTTTACGCAGGTTTTGCATCATGCTCAGACTTTTAAAAATCACCAGTGACCTGTATTTTTTTTCCATCAACCCTTTTTCTCTGTTAAGCTTTCAAGGCTCTCAAAAAGCTGTTTTTTGTTTTTTTTTAAATGCAAATTCAGTTCCACAGAACAAACATGTTTTAATATTTAGGACCTATTGTCCTAATTTTAAGGTTCATACTTGTATTTTGGGTTTCTACTAGAACATGTTTACATGCTTTAATATTCAAAGAACACTTCCGGTTCCTCATACTGACTGTAATGCAAAACATGTATGCACCCTCCCTGTCTGAAACGCTCTGTTTTGGCACCTGTCTATCTAAGTTCCCTCCAAAAAGGACAGTATTAGTCAGTGTTACCAGGTCTTCAGTGTCTCTGCATCTCTGCACTGCTGCATTTCATGTCATTTCATTTTTTTGCCATGAAAAGTTACCAATAAAAGCTTCTTAACACAACCGGACATGTTCCAGCAGGAAAATTATCTGAAATCTGGGAGAAATTAACATCGGCAACCAAGATTACGTTTCCCTTATATTAGCGTGTAGCCATATGTACGCACGTTTGCGATGTAGGGAATGACTTTAACAGTGAGTAGTGGCACTTTTTACCATGAAAAATCACTAATAAAAGCTTCTAACACAAACAGACATGTTCCAGCAAAAATATGATCTAAATCATGGAGAAATTAACCTTTGCAACCAAGTTTACATGTTTTATTGACTTGAGCATGTGGCTACACGTATGTTAGCAATGTAGCCTACTTACAGCTAGGGAATGACTATTTGAGAACTTTCTACCTTGAAAATCACTAATAAAAACCTCTAAACACAACCTTACATGTTATAGCAGGAATATGCTCCAATGCAAAATTAGTAAAATTGGGAACCAAATTTACATGTTTAACTGACATTAGCATGTAGCGTCATGTGGCAGAGTAGAAAAATAAAACATAGGAAACCATTCAGAATGGCCTTAAGTTTTTATTATTTTTTATCTTTAACTGTTTAAACTGTGACCTGTCCAGGGTGTACCCCGCCTTCCGCCCGATGACAGCTGGGATTGGCTCCAGCCCCCCGCGACCCTTACGAGGACAAGCGGTTACAGAAAATGACTGACTGACTGACTGTTTAAACTGTGGCCATGTTAATGAACATCCTTTATTATAACACCAGGCTATAGGCTATAAAAGACACAAAATATACAGAAAAGTATAAAAGGTCCCCTTCTGATGATTTGTCTATGCTTCTAAAATTTCAACAATGCCAGACAGACCTCGCCAGCAATATTTACACATGCAAGAAAATCCAAGAAAACCTTGACAAAATGTAAATCGAGTCACAGGCAAACAGGAGCACAAGGGGCCGTCTGGCAAAAACACTCCTTAGCCATCGAGGGAAACACAAGCAGACAGCAAGGGATGGATGCATGAAAAAGAAAGATGCGTGAATAATCTTGTTTGGGGACCAAATTATTATCATTATGCAGTATGTGGGCAGAAAAGTGTGTTTCTGTGTGGGTGTGCACCCTTGCATGCATGTAAATAAGAGTTAGATTGCACTTGTGCAGACAAGAGGAGACTGCTTTGCATGTTGAAGTGCCAGACTGTGATGCCAGTTGTATGATCATGCATGCAGAATATATTTCAGTGAAGCATGAGGATAGCTTCATGTTGTCAGTGTGTGGTAATGATTTGGATTCTACTTGCTGATAAGTGAAGTGTGCAAGTCTGTGCGACCCCTTCATTTTCTCTTTATTTTCTGTGTACGACCAGGTGCCAGACCATAAAAGGAGGCATCTGAGACACACAATGCTGAAAACACAAATATAATAGGCCAAATGCCAAATGAGAGTGATCTGTGGTTGGCTTTTACTATCAGTTTTGTTGGCGAAAGTGTTTACAAACAGTAACTGACATAGTATAACTTATAAAAAGGTGTGTCTCCTAGGTAACAGTATATTATTTATTTTCTGTTTACGTGCATAGGTTCAGAGCAAACTGTACATAGTAGTGCAAGCAAGCTCAACATCTGTTTTGAATGACTGAAATTGTCCTTGATTGCTGACTGTAAATTATTCAATGACGCTACCATTTTCACTCCAGCCTCATGCAAGCTGCTTCCGGCCAAACACGGATCAAATTCTCCACTGACGATTATGTGGAAAAATATTATTCCATTATTGTGACCTTCTTCCAGCTCAAAACTGCAAATCACTCCTGTTCCATTTCTCCTTCCTGGAAAACAAAACTAAAAGACAATAAAACACTCACTCTGTAAATCTGTTTTAACAAAGCACATAGCTAGAGTGAAAGATGAGCTGAAAAATAACATGGAAGACATTTCATAAATGTCAGCCAGGTCAGCTGGTCATGCCTCCTGTTTCCTCTCACCTCCGTATTCACCTCGCTGCTTTGACAGAAGCGCTGTCAGCATGAGAGCATGGAATCTTCCATTTTCATCTCTGAAGACTCGGAGAGCGGTCTCCTTGGTAACGCCACTTAAACTCTACTGTTTCCACCTGGATCCGGCCCGCTGTGACGCAGGAGTCACAGTCCAGTTGTCTGCCTCGTAATATGACAGACAGAGGAAACTTACTTAAGTGACTGAGGAGATGTTTCAGGCTCAAGAGGAGAGCAGGCCAGGATTTGTACCATCTCAGGGATCCGGATAGGTTTGGCTTTTATGACAGCGAAATCTTTTTATTTTTTTGGTGCTTCACTCTGACTTAAGGCATTAGGCAACCTTGAGTTATGTCTGCACACATAACCAGCTCAGAGACTTGACACATTTTCCAATAGTTTGAGAATAGCACAAGTTCTTGAATTTGATAAGAAATGGCAAAAAATGTTTTCCCTCCGGCATTAAGTGTCATAATTGCTTTGGGTACTTCAAATCATAAAATTAAATGGGGGGAAATCATAATTGTGGATTTCATGGTGGTGGTGGTTATTTTATCTTTCATGGCAAATGTACAGGGGGAGAATTTCTATATAACTTGTCCGTTTACATTTTTTAAGTTACACATGATTAAGGACAGGTCGTTTTGGGTGATAGGCCTTTCTATGAGATGTCACCAGTCTATGAGTCAGATCCATCACTTGCTTCTCCTAATTTTCACCCTCTCAGCTAAACGTGGTCACTTCTGGCTCCAAGATGGTGACAGCCAGAATGCCAAACTTGAGGCTTGAAAATGGCAGTGCACAAACCAGTGGATGATGTTACAGTGGCTACACCCATTATTTCATACAGTCTTTGTTTGTTTCTGTATGTTTCTTACTTAGTAAGGCAGCAAAGCAACGACAAGTAACAGAGACATGTCATTTCTAAAACGCAGTTTAAGACAAATTACTGTATGTATCAGATTTGTGCTAACTTAATTGTTTGAAAAGGTGACTGCCAGAGTGCATATAGCATTTAGGAAATGCTGTGATGAACATTATACTACATCAGTCAGTAATGGCTTAAAAGTATCCAAAATCTTGTTTTTCTTCGCACTATAGAGTAAAATATAAAATGTTTATCATTTAGGGAATAGTGAATAGTATTGTTTCATTGTAGAAGGCTTCATTAGAATTGTGTGGCATACTGTCATAGAAATGACCTTCTATCCTTGCAAAACAATTACTTACCTAATACCAATGAAATCTGAAATGCAACATTTTTTTTTTTGGTTATTCAGGAAGCGGGCCCATCTGATGGAAACATTGCAAAGTTAGCATATTATCTGAAGTGTCTGCACAGACCTCAGTGGATGGAAACACAGTTTAACATTCCCCCTCCTCTTTCTCTCTCTCTCTCTCTCTCTCTCTCTCTCTCTCTGTCTCTCTCTCTCGGTGCATTACAGTGTCTGCGCTTGTGATTTAGTGAACCATTTTAGTCAAGGGCATGTAAAGACGGAACTGGGACAATAGACCTCAGGGTCAGATCCATTTTCATTTTACATCACATTTATACACGACATAATGCAGATGGATTGATTCAGTGCTCTCATACATGCATAAATAACAGTAAAGGTACAGCACCTACAGTATGAGCCGCATAACAGCGTACACATGCTCGTATACACGCACACTCGCAGGCACAGACGCCGACCGATACATCTTCATAAAGTGCACATGCCACTGTAAATTTCTGGAGTGTATTGAATGGGCAGAGTGCTTCTATTGCTCTTCAATATTCATGGTGATAGAGATGGAGAGGGTCAAAGGGGCTTTAGGTAAACAACACACACACATATATAGACATTTTATTGAGTGTGTTAAAGACAAAATGGGGTTTCTTGACCAAATGAAGTGGTTTCTTCAGTGCTGCCATGCTTTTACTTTTATTTTTTTTTTAGTGATATGTATTTGTTTTCCCTCAGAAAAGGTGATAAACGGTTTCTGCGATCCAACTCTTGGCTCAGTCTAACATTTTATTGTGCTCCGTGCCCTGATCTGGGGGTCTCTAGCCTCTCCGCCGCGGGTAGCGGGATTAAGCAACAAAATCCCAGCATGCTGAGCTGAGAATATTCAAATCTTCTTTTGCTCCAGACAGAGGATGAGCAGAGGTGTGGGTGCAGTCAGGCTAAAGATGGGATTGTCTTTTAGGACACGCTCAGCGAATCCACAAAAACACAGTCTGCGATGCTGTAAGCTCTCCTGGGATATTGTGCGAGTGAGCGTACTGCATCCATCTGCCCCATCATTCCTTTCTCCCTCTTCATCTCTATCTCCTCCCCTATTTGCCTCCTTTCATCTCCAGGTGGGCCTACTACAGCCCACTGCATGCATGTATTAGTGCTTCCTTGAAGTGAGGCGACCTTCGGACGTCCTTTAGTTTCCATAGCAGCGAGCGGCCCGGTCGTGTAACATTAACATTCGTCGAGCTCGAGCAGCGGCTTGATCAAAGCTCCATTGATTTTGTGTCCCACATTTATTCAAAATACCCCCTTCTTCCAATTAGGGTAAAGCAAGACGATGTCTTTGTTTATAACGAAAATGCAACTTGAAAATGAATTTGGCTAGAAAAACAGAATTGAAAAGATTTTTGCATTAACTGTTATCTCTGTTTTGTTTCATTGAGGAAATGGGAAATGCTGCTTGTCTGGGGAAAAAAGGACCTATTGTGGTCATTTTTCTTTATTAGTGTTCTATGAATTCATCTTAAAGCAATTAAAGTCTCATGGTCAGTAGAATTTTTTTTGGCTCGAGGGTTCGTAATGTTGGTCAGTCAGTCCCTCACCTTGGTCTAGAATGGAATATCTTCAAAGCTGTTGGATATACTGTCATTAGATTTTTTTTAATGATATTCATGGCTCCCAGAGGATGATTCCTATAATGAGTGATTTTTTATCTGCTGCCATCAGTAGGTCAAAGTCTTAAGTTATCCAGTGAAATATCTCAATATTTACCCAATGGATTGGCAGAACTTTAATTGCATATATATCGCAAAGCATGTTTTTATCATGGATTTAAAATGCGTATATGTTTACATACATAACGTGATCAGTATTTTTGTATGTGATTACCCTGAAATGTATTACAAATGTTCATGGTTCCCTAAGGATGAACCCTAATAACTGAATGATTGCTTGACTTTGTTTCTGCCACCACTAGCAAGTCAGGCTTCAGTTATCCAGTGAAATGTCTCAGTATTAACCCGATGGATATGCACAACCTTTTGCATACACATGCATGATTCCTCCATGGACTTTAGTTGTCAAAACTTTAAATCTCACGTTATAGAATATTTTAATAAATTGAACAGTAATATACTGTTAATGAAATTTAAGGGAGTGACACTGTTAAATAACTGTAGGATGCTGGCAACTACAGCTGCCAATAGTTTGAAATAATTTTATGGTGAAATTTGTTACAGTGCACTCCTGCTAGCTGCTTGCTCGTTATGTTTAGAGATATCAGCAGAATTCAACTTCTCTCTATCTATATGCAAAATAAAGAACAGTCACATGATACTTCCTCCAACTCACCGTAAATTGGATGAAGTTATTAAGTGTTAGTGCTCTGTCACCAAAACAACCACCATGTCCTGCATTCATTACAAAACCCTTGTCAGGTGCATTAGTGTCTACACTACAAAAGAGAAATGCATACCCGACTCCTCAGCAAGTGGTTTGATTGATGATTGGATTACAGTGCATCACGGTGGTCGTTTACACTTGAATTTAGTGCTAAAGACTTGTGATCAAATCACCAAAAGGGCATCTTAATGTCATGTGCAAACATAGGTAAATACAGAAAGGATCTCTTATTTTGCTGGGTTTCAATATGTACAAAATACTATTAAAGTACTCAAGACTTTCTTTCAGGCAAGACAGTATCATCGATTTTTAAAGGTGTCCTTCATGGTATAAAACATACTTAAGAATAAGTTCCCAATGAGAGAGAGGCCACTGGTGATGATGAGGTACAGTAATGGTGAAACGTCCTTAGAGGCTCAGTGGTGCATTGATTTGTGACTTAAAAGCGTCCCAGTTTCACCATTTAAAGGGAACAACTGGGCTGGAAGTGGTTGATTAAAAAATATCCATTATGAATGGCTGAAATACTCCTCATTTAGTATATAGATCTGATTGCTCTGAACCATATTTTGACATATTAATCCAGAAAACAAACACACACACAGTGGCAGAGTGTTTGGTGGGCAGAAGGATGGTGAGATTAGATGTGCGGGGAGTCAGGGATCAGACAGACAGTAGAGACAGATTAGTAGATACAGATACAGGATTAACGCACACTGTCACGTACACACACATATACACAAACACACAAATACAGTGGATTTAAAAGGTGGAGGCTAACTGACCTTTGCCCTTATGGCTGAGATGGGATTGTATCTGAAGTGCACAAAGGAATGATTAAAGTTGCACACTGAAAGATGCTGAAATTGTGAGGAAACTTGTTTTTTGTGTGTGGAAAAACAGCAAAGAGAAACAAATCAAGGACAGATAAAGACTCAGTGAAACACTCCACAGAGATTTCTGTCTCTCTCCTGGTTATCCGCTGTCTAGCCTCTCCTTTACCTCGGGATTTAGCATAATCAATTACAAAACGAGCCCCATCCTCCTCCCCCCTCTCCTCTGTCCTCATCCCCCTCGTCTGCCTCCATCCATCCTCTACTGTATTTCAGCTTTTCAGCGCGAATGATTGAAATGTCAGTCTTCCTTTCATGCGTTTGCATCTGCACATGGGCATAATATAGAGACATTGTGGCATTTCAGCTGCCCTTTGTCCCCAGGCTGCTGCGAGACGCCGATAAAAGACGCAACAAGCTCAGTCACAGATCAACCTTTTAGGGCTCGGAGAGGAGGAGGGATGAAAAGGGAAAGTGCTTCAAAAGCTCAGTGGAGTGAAGGAGGGGAAAAATGGGGGGAAAAAAAGACGAACATGAGTGGGATGTGGTGATGTAAGACAGCGAGTGCTGCTGAATTGTGGCTGACAGTGAAAGAGGAGTGTGCACATGGTTTCCTGTGTCTGACTGCACTTGTTTAGGTGCAGGTGCATCTGGAGAGACTTTCTCAGATTGCCATGTGAGATGGGTGCTGCTTGTTTTGCTTCTTTATTATGCCTAACTTAACCTATTACTGTGCTGCATGGTCTAGCTTAACATATGGACTGAGCTCGGGGCCATTCCATAAGCATGAATAATACAATGATCAGCCACTACTACTCTGTTTTCTCCGTCTGTCTGTCCGCTCACCACTTCAGGGTAAGGGACAAACTGTAGGCAAACACAGAACTAATTTTCCCCTTCACTTATAGAGATATTTTCAGGTTTTAAGAGAAATTCACAAAATGTTATATCTTTTAGATCAATTAGACAAACTGTAAAGTAAGTACAGTCTATCTCAACAATGTCATTGTCTTTTAGATCTGTTTACAAATCTGTGACTTGGGCTGCAGGTAAGCAGGATTGCATGCTCATTTCCAGTCCTTTGTATTTCTCAGATCTTCACATAAAGACACTTGCATATCATGCCCCTCAGCGTCTCATTGCGACACACAGGGAACTTCTTCCGCTTCTATACTCTTTGTGTCCATGGTGGTGGGCATATGGAAATACTGAAGCACAATCTGTAGTTCGAGCAGCACCAGAACCAGCAAAATTTAACTCAGAGATGAGCAGGAATATCTTGGCACTTCCTTTGCACATACTACCCACACTGTTACGATACAAAGCTCATTAGAAATCTGCAAATTAATTAAAAGCAATCCTTTCAAATGCTACCTGCATTCAATATCTGTAAAACACTGACAACCTGATCTGGTAAACTGTCATTATTTGGCAATCTGACATTGTTTCCTGACCTTCATCTGCACTTTTTTATCGTATCAATCACTCTATCAGACTTGTTGTCATTTTGATGGATCTCTCTGCTTCAGTAAGCATCACATAAACTGGCTGCATATTAAAGACGGCATGTATAATCTAAGCTTAATTCCTCTGCTAGGTCCAATTCCCCAGAGCACTTTCCCACAAAACATACATGTTATGTCTTCGATTTCTCTGAGGCGAAAGTGGCCTTTAACTGCTGATATCATCTGACAGGCTGAGTGTTGGCGAATGTGTGGAGCGATTCAGTAACAGGGTGGCAAAGAGAGAGAGAGAAAGAGAGAGGAGATGTCTATGAATTGCAGAGCGCGGCATAAACAGCAGCCTGATGCAATGTGCTGTAATCGCAAGGCTGTCAGATACACACTTTAGGTGATGGTGTGTGTGTGTGTGTGTGTGTGTGTGTGTGTGTGTGTGTGTGTGTTCATGCAGAGAGAGATTAAAGAGGACGAGAAAATCCATTAGGTCTCAGTAATATGGATGAACCAGAACTAATCAGCGGCAGTGTGTTTACAGTATATAAAAGTGTGCGCTTGTGTGGCAGATGATAATTAAAGCAATTAAACACAATTGCACAACAGTGACATCTGGGGCTTGTCTAGCCCATATAAACAGCAGCATCTACAAAATGGCTGCTAACATGATGGGAAATCAGGGTGTAAGATGGATGCATGATCATTTTGTGACTTTTGACAACAAAGATAAAATTCATTACTT